>NC_091129.1:4411702-4626702 GCF_040183065.1 Periplaneta americana | reverse complement strand
TCTGATTTGTTTGTTAAATCTATGTGTGTTAAGTGTACTTAGCTCAGGGTAAGCTCTAATTAATTAATTATATATTTTGGGTCCAAAATTTCTGCTGTGTTTTAATCCGGCAGTTGTGTGGCATTTGGGAGTATTTAGAAAGAAACTGTAGTTTTGTCTCGTCTGGTATTCATGAGGATCCAATTTAAATTTATTGTGGTTTTTATGGAAGTAAATCAGCAATGTTTGTTTATAAATTTGTACTAGATTTGATACACCAAATTCCTCAAAAATTAATTTTGTTGGGAAATCAAAATGTTTATATAGACAAATTTTGATAATTATTTTTTGGAGCAAATTTAAAGGACGGAGAGTCGATTTTGCCATTCCTCCCCGACCTAAAATACCATACTGAATTATTGATTGAAACAGAGCTAAGTACACAGTACGCAGAACATTAACAGGTAAATAAGAGCGTAGAATGGAAAATTTGTTGATTGTTTTACGCAATCTGTTACACAGGAAGGAGATATGCTTGTCCCATTTTAAATGTCGGTCAATAATAATGCCTAAATATTTAACTTGTGAGGATATACTCAAAGCGTTACATGAGCAAGTAGGTAGGTTACAATCATGTATAGTTATACTTCTGTTATTATTCATTTCTAGTTGCTCAAGGCCATGTGATGTTAATCAAAATGGTATTAATTTTGTTTTAGAAACGTTCAAAGAAAGTAAGTGAGCATCCAGCCATTCTTTAATAATGTTTATGCTCGACCACGCCGAAATGTAATAATTATACACCTGGTAGCAGTCCTTTAATGCATGTCATTAAAGTACAAATATTCATTAAAGATCAGGTTTTCCATTATTCTCGGATATGCGATCGAAAGACAACGAGGGAAACGTCACGGTGGCTGGATATCCAATACTGTCGCAGAAGGTTACGTTCTGTTACTATAATAATTACCGTTAATTGTAAATAATATTCAAATAAATTCAATTTGTCATCTCGTTTTTCAATTCTAAATCAATTTCCAGGTTATATCAAAATTAGTTCATGTTATTCTCTACATTACATCGAGGTCAATGACATTATTGTTCCTCGGAAAAAATCAATACTTTCGCGTCTGCGCACATCTCACAATTCACGAGCTATGCACAAGGTCACTTCCGATCTTCAGTCAGATACAAATAAAATGAATACGTCTGAATAAATTCAAGTTAGAAATATGGTCGAGCATAAAAAGTCATATGAAACGTGCCTATAATGGTAGGCTAATTAAGACGCTCGTATGAAAATTATGAAACTCGCTTACGCTCGTTTCATAAACAAACATACTCGCGTCTTAATTACTATCATTATAAGCTCGTTGCATAATGTAGTATATTACCACTGTTAGAATTTTGGTAAGTTTCATTCCGACTCGAACCGCTAAATATAACCACAGTATCATCAGCATAAGAATATAGAGTACCAGAATATTTCTCAATGTCAATTTTAAGTAAATCGTTGATATATATTAAAAACAAAACAGGACCTAAAATCGTCCCCTGAGGTACACCTATATCAATGTTACGTTATTCACTAAGGTGATCATTTATTTTAGTTGCTTGAGTTCCGTTACTTAAATAGAGGCAATATTGCTTACAAAAGGAATTTTAAGGAAGGAAGACCATACACCAAAAATTAGTTCCGAGTTGAAACTGAAAGTTTCAGATATTGAGATAGCAATCCCTATTAGAACACTGGGGGAAAAACATGGATTTTAACGCTATGTATTCGCGGCCTTATACGGCCGCTCAGCAGTATCAAGCATACCCCGCCTCTCCCCTCTCCTGCTGATGAGGGGTGTACAATTTCTGATTCGATCTCAGTTGCGGTTGAATAGCGCAGCTGATTTTGATGTGTGGCATTCTTACAAGACGGAACCAGGTGACTGATCCTAGAGATATGATAACTGAAACTGTACCACATTTAACTCACCTTCAGCTGTATTTTATTCATTTAACCTTTATCACTGTTTTTATTCTCATGTCGTGCTGCCATGGATGATTACTTGACACATGTAAATGTAATTTTAACAACATAATTTTCAACACAGCAATCATGTTGCATAAAGTATGCTCGTAATCTGTTTGTTTGAACTTATGCAATATGTATGGAACACAACAATTCCTACGTCAAGAATCAATAGCATATGTCAGTGATGTCAAAGCAAGCGCATTTTTCTGACCTCGACATCGTGCGCGGGGAGCAAGCGCTTAGTGTGGAAAGAGGAAGGGTTGTTTATATGAATAAGCAACCTGTTGAATTAAGAAAACAGTGGTGCACAAACTTCAAACGGAACGTGAAATTTTATGTCGTTATTTTTATATGGCTTCTTTCTGTTTAATATTATCTATATTGTCTGTAAAACAGAAGTACTAACACTGATTTCTTAATATTGCACTTGTGATTTAAATCTTAATAACATAATAGACTGTTAAGAAGGAATATTCACTTGAATTCCAGAGTAGTATAATATTATACTGTATTAAGTGGATGAAACACATCATTCATAAAGAAAGTGATATTCCAAAGAAAGAGATTGAGTATGGCATGATAAGTTGGAATTTATATTGATGGTATCTCTAGCCTTACAAAAGTAAAAAATAAACTAATCAAAACAATATTACAGTACAAAGCAAAGTTACCTAGGTACTGTATCCGTTTTAAGTGTAACTAATATTACAAAACAAAACTGTTATCGCATTATGCTTTTAAGGTGATATTTGTGAGCAAATTCCTATCATCAGAATATTAAATTATTTTCTCGAAATCTCTTGAAACTATAGAGCTGACATTTTTACAACACATGGGCACGTATCTTTTGCTTATGATGTAACAGTAGTTGCTTTGTTAATTAATTTCCTTACAAACAATTTCCATGCGAATATTTTCAAAATTTTCAATACACTATCTTCAGTAATACGTATATACGGTATATTAGATTTACGAAAACATTCTGTAAGGGTACTAAATAAATAGGCCTATACCTAAAAATTTCACTTTTCTATAAATGGAAGTTGAGAAAATGTTTCTTTTGAATAAAAAAATCAAACTTGTGAAAAATGAGCATTAAAATTAAAACTTACATTCTTATAATGCACTTATACTACTTAGGCAAATCTAAAAATTACCATGGATACAGTTTTAATAAGTTCTCTTCCCTTTATCTATTGAATCAGTGCTGTCCATCCCTGAATATAGCTCGACCAAGCGGCATATACTACTTCTTTCGTCTGTCTCTTTCCTTTCCGCAGTAAAGCGCTCAGGCTCTCCTGGGCTCTAAAGCGCGCGCTTGCTCCTGTGGGTAGCAATTGACATGCCTGGCATATGTAATCATTTCATGTCACAATTTCATTTATCATATGTTGAATTTTAACATTTATTATAAAATGCAATAATACAGGTGATTATTTGACACATGTAAATATAATTTCAACAGCATAATTTTTCAAACATAGCAATTATTTTGCAATAATTATGTTCGCACCCTACTAGTTTTAACTTATGCAATATATGGAACATAATACTTCCACATGAATAATCAAAACATATGTGTAATTATTTTATTTCATAATTTGTTGTCTTCAATAATACTCATGACAAAATGTAAGCTGAGTCAGGAAGGATCTAATCATAATGTAACATTCATTAAGTCAAGTGGTAACCAAGTTTGTTTGCCCGAATATTACTTCATTCAACTCACATTTGAATTTCGTATTAGCGTGTATAATATGATACTTGTGATGATCTGATGATGGCAAACAATTGCCAAAAACGTTAATCCTACCAATAAATGTGACTTAGTTAATAATATAAGACTACACATTACATGATAAGCAAACAGATGGTCCCATTAAACCTATATTCACTTTACGCCGCTGATTTTGATGTGTGGCATTCTTGCAAGACGTCCCTTCCGTCAGGGAAATTTCAAGGCAAGTTCCTATTTGAGCCCACTGACAGTTTCCTTGTTAGAGTTCTCTAGCAATGTTTTTGAAGCACGTGGATTTCGTATCTAGGCGACCGTAGTGCCATAGTTTATCAATTTATTGGATACAGGATTAGGCATTGACGGTTCAGCGATCAGAGCAAACGTGTTGGATTACATTTTTTTTTTTTTTTAGAAATACGAAATGTTAAGTTAATCAGTGTTCGTACGGGAAAGGGTAACAGTTGAAACACTTGAATTCCATAAGAATTATCGTTGCAATAAAATGTTCTCAACAAATGTACAGGGACATCACTTTATTTTTACCAACATTTTTAACATTAACCTGGCTATACTCGGAAACACTGTTGCCCCCTTCCATTACAGGAGTTTGATGTTACTAGTGCAATATGTAAACAAATCATTTTACTAGGTATAGGAGGAGAGAAAAGTAGTGTATCCATTTATGTTGTAGGGAAATACGATATTACGATTTTCAGTTTGATCATCACTTTTACGGAATTTATCAAAATACAGTAGAGTAGTAACATTTTTTTTTCAAAAACTCAACTTTTCAGGCGGCTATGTTCGTTATGTAATGTCTACTTTACTTATCATATTAATTATTGATGTTAACATACAATATAGAGAGTGCGTTTAAATTGAGGGGGTCATAAGTAAAGGTCTGTAAGTGCACTTAAGTTACTTTTGAGAAAATGGGGTTTAAATATTTAAGCTTTCGTAAAATCGGTGAAATTTTTATTTAAATTTTAATGTGTGATGCGATTAAAATATTCCTTTGCCACTACAATTTTAGATACTTTTGCTTACACTGGATGCACTTAACTCATGTTATTACAAATGTCACTAGCATTCCTTTGCTTCTAGCCACCTCAGTTCAAAAAAAAGCTAATCTGAATTTTTAAACAAGTTGCTGAAAATGGTTGCCGTTCATTACAATGCAGGCTTCAATTCAGTACGCATATTACTAAAACATTTTGAAGCATATTCTCTGAAATTGAATTTATCGTTTCTTGAATATAATTTTAGTACAATATTATTAATATAGGTTCTTTCTTCTATAGAAAACGCAACCATATTTCTGAAACACACTATACACTGCAGTGTTTACTTCACTGCTTGAAGACTTCGAATGCAACAGCGGCCGTAAGTTTGAGTGTCTGACGGGAGCAAGGACATTAGTGAAGGGGTGAGAGTGAAGTACATTCAGAAATGCAGGTACAATAAAAATGCAAGTAAATATAAAATGATGTCCCTGTATAACTTCTAATAAAATAATATAAAAACGACACAAGGATAATAATCTGAATATCCCCCATTGTTTTACAACTCATTTTCAATCACATATATCACACTTCCCTGTTGTACTACAATTTCTCTCAGCAACTCAAAATCGTCAGTACTAGTCTGCAAGATTTCTTAGTCAATGTTAAGCTTTCTGAATGAACCGTCGATTCCAAACAGTTCTCCGCTGTTGAGAGCTTTTCCTGGTCGTTTAGATTCATCGGATATCATTTTATCCTGTTCCAGAAACCAATCTCGATAACTCTCCATCTTCTTTATCCAGGCGGCTGAAATAAAGAGGGTTGGATGTATTACAATACATTCTGTGATGAAAAAGATATGAAATCTCCGTCGTCTTTCACATTAGCGACATAGCTCCATTTGGTCGTAACCGTAACGACACGGCTGAAAGCTGTGGTATCTAATTCTCCAGTTCAGCGTATAATTCTGCTTAACAACCTATAAACCACCCGTATACCCATTTTTTCTGAATTAAAAATCTTTGAGTTTGAACAATTGTACAAATCACATTATTCCGTATTAGCTGCATTACAAAAATTGCTAATATTATATACAATATAAGTTTCGGAATATGTATGGTAAGACTTTCCTGTGTTAAATTTCAACGTACCTCGTTTACATGTTTCGACGTATTTATGGGTCATCTTCAGAACTGGTCATTGTTGGTCTTGGCGCCACTTATTCTTTTTCCTTTGAGGGTGTGTTCCGAACAATGGTACACAGACTACTCAACATACCAATGAACCAACGAAGAGCTAAACACAATCAAATATATAGCACAAGAAAACGGATACAACCCTAACATAATAGACAATATAATACGTACGACAAAACATAATCACAAAAAACATAAGAATACAACACAAACACAAGAACATAAAAAATACATAATACTAACATACGAAAACAAAAACATACACAAAATTGCAACCTCATTCAAGAAATTAAATTACAACATCGCATACAGAACAAATAACACTCTACAAAAAATCTCAACACACAAACAAAACAAACAAACAAATACAACCACACAGGCGTATACAAACTCAAATGTAACACCTGCAACAACTTCTACATAGAATAGACAGGCAGATCATTTCAAACACGTTACAAAGAACACATCACAGCCATAACAAAATTACAAAATACCTCCACATATGCAGAACACATCATAAATGCTAACCACACCCACAGAGACATCAACACAGACATGGAAATACTGCACATCCAACCAAAAAGCCAGAAACTCAACACACTAGAACAATATGAAATATACAGACACAAAAAAACACACCCCAACGAAATTCTCAACACACAACTCAACTTCAAAACACACACACTCTTTGACTCTACACTATACCACAGGAACACACCCTCACAGGAAAGAGAACAAGTGGTGCCAAGACCAACAACGACCAGTTCTGAAGATGACCCATAAATAGGTCGAATCATGTAAACGAGGTACGTTGAAATTTAACACAGGAAAGTCTTACCATACATATTCCGAAGTGATACAGTGTTAAAAGTTGTGTAATCAAGATGAATATAATTATGTTTAACTACTACTCGGAATATTAATTTACAATTAAGAGAGCAAGCAATTTGCACATCGGCAGGTTCAGAACACAGTACTCTTCTACGTGCAAGATTATAAATTCATAATCAAATGAAACCTGAGTTTTTTTTCAAGTTCAATAACACGAATTCAGCCCAATATCTGGTTTTTTGTTACATCTAAATTTATTCTATATGTTAAGTAATTTGTGTTGCTACATTTTTTGTTTTCTATACTCATATGAACTGAATATTGTAATTATTGCATGTAGATGTAATTACGCCCGAACACGAGCTTTTCTCAATAAATTACAAAATAGTACATTATGCAACGAGCCTATAATGGTAGTAATTAAGACGAGAGTTTCATAATTTGCATACGAGCTTCTTAATTACTATTATAGGCAAGTTTCATACGAATTTTTATGCTCGACCATATTTCTAACTTGAAATTATTCATAAGTATTCATGTTATTCTTATCCGACTGTGGAGCGGAACTGACCTAGTGCAATATCTCGTAAATTGTGAGATATGAGCAGACGCGAAAGTATTGATTTTTTTTCCGAGAAACAAATGTCATCGACCTTGATATATTCTAGAGAGTAAAATAAACATTAATCGTGATATAACCTTGAAATTGATTTAGACATTCAAAAACGAGATAACAAATTGAATTTATTTCAATATTATTTACAATTAACGCTAATTATTATAGGAACAGAACTTAACCTTCTGCGACAGTATTGGATTTCCTGCCTCCGTGACGTTTCGCTAGTTGTCTTTCGATTGCATATCCGAGAATAATCGATACTTGCGCTTTCATATTGTTACAATGGTGTTTTCTGATTGGTGGAAAGCAGGAACTTTAATGAATAGGTGTACTTTAATGAGGTGCATTAAAGGGCTGCTACCAGGTATATACTATAATTACTACATTTCGGCATGGTCGAGCATAAATCTGTATTGTTCGGGTAAAGGGGTATAAGTTATTTTTTTGTCAAGCTGGAGTTTTGTTCCCCAGATGAACACACAAGTTAAATTATACAAGTGGGTGTGCAAAAATCAAAGAATACTAGCAGTTGATGTGTTTTATTTGTGTAGAAAATTATTTGTAATAAGGTTTCCAAGTTTAATTTTTATTTATCTCCGAACTCATTTATATGACTTATTTCCCTTTACCCAAATACCACAGAAATTTATAAAAACAACCAGAAACATCCATATTATGAGTCTTATAATATAATAATAATAATAATAATAATAATAATAATAATAATAATAAAATCTATTTATTTATTCTGGCGGAGTTAAGGCCATCAGGCCTTCTCTTCCACTTAACCAGAAGCAAAAGAAGCTGATACAGTTTTACAGACTAATGTTTAAAGAACACTAATACAAATTTATATAGTTATACAAGCACAAATCGAGTAAAATAATGCGAATATACTAAATAATAATTACAAAATAATATAAGGCTAGAAGCTACATTCAATGAATATTGTGTGTATTTATTCACACTGCAATGGGTATATACCCGGTGGCAGTGGTAACTAATTACACTCAATAATGACAATAATAAACTTGTTAATTAAAAATACAATTAATAATAATGCCAATAGTTTATACTAACAATAATAATAATAATAATAATAATAATAATACTAATAATAATAATAATAATAATAATAATAATAATAATAATAATAATATGGAATATCCTAAATTAAATGAAGCTTAAAATAATATTTAAAATAAATCTAATTTGTATCTTAAATCTAAGTTCGAACTAAAACCCACGAGTATGATATGTTCATATCTGCACAAGTACCTTTCGATATTGCACTCATTTCGCTGTCAACTCACTCACTGCACTGGAACTACGACACATTTCACTGATGCTATCCTGATTTCACTAACACTTCAAAAACATTTCACTGTTCAAATACTTTGCACTGCCACTATAAACTACAAAGCTTCCCTGACAGGAACACGTTTCACTGACACAACACACTTCACTGACACAACTCACTTCACTGACACAACATAATTCTTCACTGATGCAACACTTCAATAACAAAATATCATTTACATCCTTTACATACTCTGTATAATTATCGTATATTAGTAAAGTCCTTAAGCCTATTTTTAATATGCAAGCGGTAAGTGAACCAATATTACAAATTACAAGAATAACAAATTCAAAGTAAATTATAACTATACAACACTGAGGAAAATTACATATACACATATACACTCAAAGGAGAATTAAACCTGAATACTAGTCACGTGTTTAAACAATTCCCTTTCACAGCGTCTTTCTGGTTGTTTTGATATATTTGTGTAATTTAGTATATACTAATATCAAGTATAATATATGAAAATATACTTACACCAGTGATCAATAATCGATCCGTTGGTGCCACCTAATTCGCTGGGTAGAATATCTGGCGAGATTTGATCATGTAGTGATTTAAATCCATTTGTATGTATATGTATCTGCAAGAAAACACATATGAAATACCGGTTTATGACATCGTACACAATATTTGAATTTTATCTGTAAGGTATAACTAATGCAGTTATTTTCTTATGCCCTCTCTTATGAACACCTTCTACACGACACCCAGGGGTAGAGGAGACAGGCATAGGCTATAGATTCTTCATGATTTGAAGACCTAGCCTGAAAAGAGCTAATGTTGTTAGCACCACACTCCGAATCTTTTTAATCCCAAGATAATCATCTTTGTCGATTTCGTTGGATGTGAATTTAGGCACGGCGCACAGTGGTTTCAAAAACAAATCTAGCAGGACAAAATTAATAACTCTCCTCATGTCTAACAGATTTTCATAAAATTTTGTATATTCGGTGCTGGAACCCGGACTCATTTCAACGGGATTATCACCATCTCATTCAGACGCTAAATAACTTAAGATGTTGATAAAGCGTCGTAAAATAACCTACTAAAATAATAACTCTCCTCGTGTCTAACAGATTTTCATAAAATTGTGTATATTCGGTGCTGGAACCCGGACTCATTTCAACGGGATTATCACCATCTCATTCAGACGCTAAATAACTTAAGATGTTGATAAAGCGTCGTAAAATAACCTACTACAAAATAATAACTCTCCTCGTGTCTAACACATTTTCATAAAATTGTGTATATTCTGTGCTGTACCCCGGACTGATTTCACCGGGATTAACACCTTCATCTCATTCAGACGCTAAATAACCTAAGATGTTGATAAAGCGTCGTAAAATAACCTACTAAAAATAATAACTCTCCTCGTGTCTAACAGATTTTCATAAAATTTTGTATATTCGGTGCTGGACCCCGGACTGATTTCACCGGGATTATCACCTTCATCTCATTCAGACGCTAAATAACCTAAGATGTTGATAAAGCGTCGTAAAATAACCTACTAAAAATAATAACTCTCCTCGTGTCTAACAGATTTTCATAAAATATTGTATATTCGGTGCTGGACCCCGGACTCATTTCACCGGGATTATCACCTTGATCTCATTCAGACGCTAAATAACCTAAGATGTTGATAAAGCGTCGTAAAATAACCTACTAAAAATAATAACTCTCCTCGTGTCTAATAGATTTTCATAAAATTTTGTATATTCGGTGCTGGACACCGGACTCATTTCACCGGGATTATCACCTTCATCTCATTCACACGCTACATAACCTAAGATGTTGATAAAGCGTCGTAAAATAACCTACTAAAAATATTAACTCTCCTCGTGTCTAAAAGACTTTCATAAAATTCTGTATATTCGGTGCTGGACCCCGGACTCATTTCACCGGGATTATCACCTTGATCTCATTCAGACGCTAAATAACCTAAGATGTTGATAAAGCGTCGTAAAATAACCTACTAAAATAATAACTCTCCTCGTGTCTAAAAGATTTTCATAAAATTTTGCATATTCGGTGCTGGACCCCGGACTCATTTCACCGGGATTATCACCTTCATCTCATTCAGACGCAAAATAACCTAAGATGTTGATAAAGCGTCGTAACATAGCCTACTAAAACTAATAACTCTCCTCGTGTCTAACAGATTTTCATAAAATTTTGCATATTCGGTGCTGAACACCGGATTCATTTCACCGGGATTATCACCTTCATCCCATTCAGCCGCTAAATAACCTAAGATGTTGATAAAGCGTCGTAAAATAACCTACTAAAATAATAACTCTCCTCGTGTCTAACAGATTTTCATAAAATTTTGTATATTCGGTGCTGGACACCGGACTCATTTCACCGGGATTATCACCTTCATCTCATTCAGACGCTAAATAACCTAAGATGTTGATAAAGCGTCGTAAAATAACCTACTAAAAATAATAACTCTCCTCGTGTCTAAAAGACTTTCATAAAATTCTGTATATTCGGTGCTGGACCCCGGACTCATTTCACCGGGATTATCACCTTCATCTCATTCAGACGCTAAGTAACCTAAGATGTTGATACAGCGTCGTAAAATAACCTACTAAAACTAATAACTCTCCTCGTGTCTAAAAGACTTTCATAAAATTTTGTATATTCGGTGCTGGACACCGGACTCATTTCACCGGGATTATCACCTTCATCTCATTCAGACGCTAAATAACCTAAGATGTTGATAAAGCGTCGTAAAATAACCTACTAAAAATAATAAGTCTCCTCGTGTCTAAAAGACTTTCATAAAATTCTGTATATTCGGTGCTGGACCCCGGACTCATTTCACCGGGATTATCACCTTCATCTCATTCAGAAGCTAAATAACCTAAGATGTTGATAAAGCGTCGTAAAATAACCTACTAAAACTAATAACTCGCCTTGTGTCTAACAGATTATCATAAAATTTTGTATATTCGGTGCTGGACCCCGGACTTATTTCACCGGGATTATAACCTTCATCTCATTCAGACGCTAAATAACCTAAGATGTTGATAAAGCGTCGTAAAATAACCTACTAAAATAATACCTCTCCTCGTGTCTAACAGATTTTCATAAAATTTTGTATATTCGGTGCTGGACACCGGACTGATTTCACCGGGATTATCACCTTCATCTCATTCAGACGCTAAATAACCTAAGATGTTGATAAAGCGTCGTAAAATAACCTACTAAAATAATAACTCTCCTCGTGTCTAACAGATTTTCATAAAATTTTGTATATTCGGTGCTGGACACCGGACTGATTTCACCGGGATTATCACCTTCATCTCATTCAGACGCTAAATAACCTAAGATGTTGATAAAGCGTCGTAAAATAACCTACTAAAACTAATAACTCGCCTCGTGTCTAACAGATTTTCATAAAATTTTGTATATTTGGTGCTGGACCCCGGACTTATTTCACCGGGTGTTTCACCTTCATCTCATTCAGACGCTAAATATCCTAAGATGTTGATAAAGCGTCGTAAAATAACCTACTAAAAATAATAACTCTCCTCGTGTCTAGCAGATTTTCATAAAATTTTGTATATTCGGTGCTGGACCCCGGACTTATTTCATCGGGATTATTACCATCATCTCATTCAGACGCTAAATAACCTAAGATGTTGATAAAGCGTCGTAAAATAACCTACTAAAAACAATAACTCTCCTCGTGTCTAACAGATTTTCATAAAATTGTGTATATTCTGTGCTGGACCCCGGACTCATTTCACCGGGATTATCACCTTCATCTCATTCAGACGCTAAATAGCGTAAGATGTTGATAAAGTGTCGTAAAATAACCTATTAAAAATAATAACTCTCCTCGTGTCTAACAGATTTTCATAAAATTTTGTATATTCGGTGCTGAACCCCGGACTCATTTCACCGGGATTATCACCTTCATCTCATTCAGACGCTAAATAACCTAAGATGTTGATAAAGCGTCGGAAAATAACCTACTAAAACTAATAACTCTCCTCGTGTCTAACAGATTTTCATAAAATTTTGTATATTCCTTGGTGGGCCCCGGACTCATTTCACCGGGATTATCACCTTCATCTCATTCAGACACTAAATAACTTAAGATGTTGATAAAGCGTCGTAAAATAACCTACTACAAAATAATAACTCTCCTCGTGTCTAACAGATGTTCATAAAATTTTGTATATTCGGTGCTGGACCCCGGACTCATTTCACCGGGATTATCACCATCTCATTCAGACGCTAAATAAACTAAGATGTTGATAAAGCGTCGTAAAATAACCTACTACAAAATAATAACTCTCCTCGTGTCGAACAGATTTTCATAAAATTGTGTATATTCTGTGCTGGACCCCGGACTCATTTCACCGGGATTATCACCTTCATCTCATTCAGACGCTAAATAACCTAAGATGTCGATAAAGCGTCGTAAAATAACCTACTAAAAATAATAACTCTCCTCGTGTCTAACAGATTTTCATAAAATTTTGCATATTCGGTGCTGAACCCCGGACTCATTTCACCGGGATTATCACCTTCATCTCATTCAGACGCTAAATAACCTAAGATGTTGATAAAGCGTCGGAAAATAACCTACTAAAACTAATAACTCTCCTCATGTCTAACAGATTTTCATAAAATTTTGTATATTCGGTGCTGGACCCCGGACTCATTTCACCGGGATTATCACCATCTCATTCAGACGCTAAATAAACTAAGATGTTGATAAAGCGTCGTAAAATAACCTACTACAAAATAATAACTCTCCTCGTGTCTAACAGATTTTCATAAAATTGTGTATATTCTGTGCTGGACCCCGGACTCATTTCACCGGGATTATCACCTTCATCTCATTCAGACGCTAAATAACCTAAGATGTTGATAAAGCATCGTAAAATAACCTACTAAAAATAATAACTCTCCTCGTGTCTAACAGATTTTCATAAAATTTTGCATATTCGGTGCTGGACCCCGGACTCATTTCACCGGGATTATCACCTTAATCTCATTCAGACGCTAAATAACCTAAGATGTTGATAGAGCGTCGTAAAATAACCTACTAAAACTAATAACTCTCCTCGTGTCTAACAGATTTTCATAAAATTTTGTATATTCGGTGCTGGACCCTGGACTCATTTCACCGGGATTATCACCTTCATCTCATCCAGACGCTAAATAACCTAAGATATTGATACAGCGCCGTAAAATAACCTACTAAAATATAGAAAAATATTGTACTCCTCTGCCTATTCCATCTCCCTTTGACGATTCTTCTCCTATCCTTACTTTGACCAGTTTGATATACTAAAGGTTAGAGAATAGCCTTCCCTCTTTCCAATCCAAATCTATTTTCTTTACGATCCCCATTAGTTTATTCCATTTAACTCTATCAGAAGCCTTTTCCAGGTCCACAAATACTAACAATATATAAACAACTTTATTCTTCTCTAGATATCTTTCTCCGATTGTTTGCAGCCGTCCAATTGCATCTCTCGTACCTTTTCCTTTTCTGAAACCAAACTGCTCGTCTTCCAATTGTCTATGTTAGAATATAAAATCCAATTCAGTATTCGCAGAAGAATCTTCGCTGATTGCGATATTAGGCTGATAGTTCTAAACTCTTACATTTACATTTACATTTACATTGCCTCTCGGTTTACTCTCCTAGCTTCACATCATAATCGAAATACACGTTCACAGCACAATCTGTTGCTATCAATACCACGTCATCAGACATCTCTGTACTCAAGTTCTTTCTCAATAGCCATGGCCCGCTCATGGAATTCGCTGCCGCTGGAAATCAGGGGTAGTCTTAGTCCTCAGTTGTTTAAAATTAGGTTGTTTAGATATATTTTAAATGCAAACAATTAGTTTTTAGGTATAATTTCTATTTATTATTATTATTATTATTATTATTATTATTATTATTATTATTATTATTTTACACAGTCATTACTTTATTTTTCCATTAACACTTATTCTAGGTAATTGTCATTGTCTCAATGTAACACGTGCTGTGCTGATCATACTAATTCTATTATTCCTTTAATTGTGAGATTATATTCATATGTATTAATTCTTTTTTTTTTAAGTTAATACTGTATACTAGATGTATTTTCCTGTTTGTGATTATGTATTCAGTCTCTCTTTTTTATTATATATTTTTTTATTATTGTTATTTTAAAGTCAATACTTATTGTGTATATGTATTCAATCTCTCTTTTTACTTAATTATGTTTATTATTATTTTTAAGTTAATATTTGTATGCCGGTATGTATTTTTCTGTATGTGATTTGATCCTGGTTGAGTGGAAGAGAAGGCCTGATGGCCTTAACTCTGCCAGGGAAAATAAAACTATTATTTTTATTATTATTATTAATTGTCGTTATTTTTCTTCGATATTGATAGCAAAACACTGTCTAAAATCTTCAGGCCATTCGCTTTTCTCATATATTTAGATGCAGGACAATAGAATTTACTTCTTATCTTCATTAATTTAATGGCGATTCCATCACCTACTGTTGCTTTCCCATTCTTCATTTGCATAAGCGCTAGTTCAACTTCTTCTCTTAGAACAGATAGTGTTATTTTGTCTTGCATAGCTACTATAAATCCTCTTGACGATTCCCTGTCTCTTACAGGTCTTATACAGTTCCTCCATTTGTCTAGTATTCCAGTTTATTTATTTTATTGCCGATTTATTTTTCTGTCAACCACATGGATCCCCTGTCCTTATTCGTGAAGTCCATATACTTTACTTCGCGATACATTGAACTGTATCTTCCTATATTCTCTAGAGTCCCGCGCCGTGGCGTCGTGGTCTAAGGCATCATGCCTAGGACTCGCGCTACGGAATGCGCGCTAGTTCGAGTCCTCGTGGGGGAAGAAATTTTCTCATGTAATTTCAGCCGGTGTATGGAACCGGTGCTCATCCAGCATCGTGATGCACTTGGGGAGCTACGATAGGTAGCGAAATCCGGTTGCGAATACCAGCTATAACGGCTGGGGGGATCATCGTGCTAACCACACAATATCTCCATTCTGGTTGGATGATCGTCCACCTCTGCTTCGGCATGTGGGCGTGAGGCCAGCAGCCGACTGGTCGGTCTAGGCCCTTCACGGGCTGTAGCGCCACGGATTATTATTATTATTATTATTATTATTATTATTATTATTATTATTATTATTATCTCTAGATCCTCTATTTCTTTATATTTCTGTTTCCTATAGTCTTTCTTCACCTTACCAGTTTCTTTTTTTAATTCGTTTTTAAGTTCCTGTAGTTTCTTCTATCTTCTTCTGTTATTTTAAATTATGCTCGCTTTACTCCGTTTATTAGGACGGTTCTTTTCCTTTAAATATCAATATCCGATTATTATTATTATTATTATTATTATTATTATTATTATTATTATTATTATTAATTGTAATTATATTACCTCTACCACCAGGTGTTCACCCATTTGCAGTTTGAATAAATAAATAAATAAAAATGAAATACTTAAATAATAAATTAATTAATACTTATCTACTTACTTACTGGCTTTTAAGGAACCGAGAGGTTCATTGCCGCCCTCACATAAGCCCGTCATTGGTCCCTATCCTGAGCAAGATTAATCCAGTCTCTATCATCATATCTCACCTCCCTCAAATCCATTTTAATATTATCTTCCCATCTACGTCTCGGCCTCCCTAAAGGTCTTTTTCCCTCCGGCCTCCCAACTAACACTCTATATGCATTTCTGGATTCGCCCATACGTGCTACATGCCCTGCCCATCTCAAACGTCTGGATTTAATGTTCCTAATTATGTCAGATGAAGAATACAATGCGTGCAGTTCTGTGTTGTGTAACTTTGTCCATTCTCTTGTAACTTCATCCCTCTTAGCGCCAAACATTTTCCTAAGCACCTTATTCTC
Organism: Periplaneta americana; assembly: GCF_040183065.1. Taxonomy (NCBI): domain Eukaryota; kingdom Metazoa; phylum Arthropoda; class Insecta; order Blattodea; family Blattidae; genus Periplaneta; species Periplaneta americana. Next base: position 4,610,021 of record NC_091129.1, on the reverse strand, counting down.
AAACACCCTTAACCTTTGTTCCTCTCTAAAGTGAAAGTCAAAGTTTCACAACCATAAAGAACAACCGGTAATATAACTGTTTTATAAATTCTAACTTTCAGATTTTTTGACAGCAGACTAGATGACAAAAGCTTCTCAACCGAATAATAACAGGCATTTCCCATATTTATTCTGTGTTTAATTTCCTCCCGAGTGTCATTTATATTTGTTACTGTTGCGCCCAGATATTTGAATTTCTCCACTTCTGCAAGAGATAAATTTCCAATTTTTATATTTCCATTTCGTACAATATTCTCGTCACGAGACATAATCATATACTTTGTCTTTCCGGGATTTACTTCCAAACCTATCGCTTTACTTGCTTCAAGTAAAATTTCCGTGTTTTCCCTAATCGTTTGAGGATTTTAATTAATTAATTAATTTATTTATTTATTTATTTAGTTATTAATACGTACATACGTACAAGCGTACGCTGCACATATAATACATGCATAAATTCATTTAGGTAAATATGTACAGGATGAGTCTTTCTTGATATGCCAGTAAATATAATTATTCTTGCCGAAGATTTCTTATTGTAACTTACGAAGGGAAATAAAATTAAGGCAGATTATCAAGTATATGGTAGGCCTATATATAACATGTAAAAACCAATGCGGTTCCTCTTTCATTAGTCTGCAGTTAAGCTTCTCTGTCGCTCCAAAATTTCTTTTGCTCATCTCGATTGGAATTTCGTATCTCTCTGCAGTGAAACGTTTCTAGACATCACAGATGTGTCTGAGAAACAATTGGTTATTGATACTGCAGCTATCTCTCCAGAACAATGTAGGATTGGATTTCATATCTCTACAAGATATCGTCTAGACCAGGCATGTCAAAACCCTGCACATTGTGCAACTGTCTCTGTGCGATGTGCACTCTCTATTCCAATACCTGGAGGGAGTGAATCGCCTCGGAGGGGAATGCGACAGGGCTGTACAATGCCTGCAGCAGCTTTTGTTTCAGTAACACAGTTTCAGTACGAGAGCCGATTTGGCTGTGTCTGTGAATGAGTTATGATAAATAAAGTGAGGAGTTCACAGATAAAGAAGAAGGGAAATTACGAATCATCTATACTAATAATAAATCTGTAGCCAAAATTTTTCTGGTAATTTTCGATTTTACAAAAATAATTGGTGTTAACATGTACAATTAATCATCCTGAAACCGAAAATTGCTTTTTTGAAATTTTTCTTTCTATGTATATCTGTCTGTCTGTCTGTCAGTCTGGATGTTTGTTACCTTTTCACGCCATAATGGCTGAACCGATTTATATGAAAATTGGAATATAAATTAAGTTCGTTGTAACTTAGATTTTAGGCTATATGGCATTTAAAATACTGTATTTAAAGGGGGGTATAAGAGGGCCTGAATTAAATAAATCGAAATATCTCCCTCATCATTAATTTTCATGAAAAATGTTACATAACAAACGTTTCTTTAAAAATCATTTTCGATAAGTTTTATTCTTTGAAAAATTTTGATAGGACTGATATTTAATGAGATAATTTTTTTTAAATTAAAATAACTGCCATCTAAGGCCGTGCAATGAAATAAAAAACAAATGACTTCGTCTATAAGGGGCCTTGGACAGCAACAATCGAAAGCTAAGAAAGATAGCTACAGAGAATGTTTCTGTGTTTGTATGAAGTAATACCCCAAACTAAATTAACCGATTTGTATAATTAATTATTATTTCACCATTGGAAAGTGTAGTTTCTCTAGATGGACATAATGCTGTAATGTTATTACAGTAACTTGTGAGTGAATTGAGGACAGGTAAGATTAAAATAGATTCTTATGCCCAGAAAACTTGTTAGGCTATTCTGTATATTCGTTTCCTGTATTTCTTAAAATAATGTTTATGTACACATTCATTTAAATCTCAGAGAATTAACGAACAACGAGAGTGTATTGATTTAGTACGCAGTAATAGTATGTTAGCTTAGCATTCCATTATTTTATAATCCAAATTTTAACTGTGCTCAATTGAAACATGTGAAAATACGTAAAATGCATATACATTAAATGCAATGCAAAAAAATTGGGTAATGAGCCAAGCAGATTATGTTGCGCTATTGTAAAAGTTGTTCCTCCTGAGATTCAAGAGCCCCCATAACAAATTAAAAAACTTACTTATCAGAGTACATCCGTTATCAAGACACTTTTTATATAATATAATATAATATAATATAATATAATATAATATAATATAATTTAAGTTATTTGAAGGGTTCAGAACCATAGTGGGCCAAGCGCCATTTACTGAAAACGTGGAAAACAAGGGTTAAAATTAAGTTATTACCATAATTCAATGGAAACCTATAACAAGTAAAATAAAGTATACACATTAAATCTAAATTATGTCAATGTTCATTGAACTATGGATGCATGTAATGAAAATTAAGAAACATGTTAAAGGAATTGTCATTGCACCAAAAGAGTGTCTCTGGACCAAAATGACCGCGTTTTAATTATTTGAATACAATTTAAATTAAGTAACATATTAAACGATTTATCCTTCTATCAAACACGAATGTTCCCTAGATCAAATGTCCTATTTTTAATTATGTAATTACTTTATATATATTTCTAACAGGTGCAGCGGAGCGCACGGGTACGGCTAGAATAACATAATTGTTGTAATGTTTTCCTCAGTCAACAATAATAATTATTTTAAAACGAGAGACTTTCATCAGCCTATGTCGAGGTAATAGTGTTGTGAGGTGACAATTTAGATCAGATTAGTAAAGTTCTCAAAATATGATACAGCTAGCGCTTATTTCTTAATCAGTACTCTCACGCCAAAACGTACTTGACAGTGGCGTTGTTTTGGAGTCTGTACTAACACAGCCATCAAAGGTTAGACGACTTACGACTTTCATTTCATAAGCTGGTAAGTGATGAGAATATAGTGAGGAATACATGTGAGGCTCTTGAGGTTGTAAGGAGAGAAGAAAACAACTATTTGCAAGGCGGAAAAATTTTCTGGAAAAATATATAATGGCAAATTTTGTATTTCACGTCACTATATTAATTCAATATACTTATATTAATAAATCTTTAAGTCTGACATAGAGAGAATATCGTCGCTTCACAGCTTGTGAACTACACTTTTAATTTCTTTATGCTCGACCATGCCGAAATGTAGTAATTATACACCTGGTAGCAGTCCTTTAATGAATGTCATTAAAGTACACCTACTCATTAAAGGTCAGGTCTTTCAGCCAATGACGACTCAGGTTACAACTGTTCAGCCAGTGACAGGTCAGCTTCCTACCGTTATAAAACCGCAAGTATCGATTATTCTCGGATATGCAATCGAAAGAGAATTAGCGAAAAGTCACGGAGGCTGGAAATCCAATACTGACGCAGAAGGTTATGTTCTGTTACTATAATAATTAGCGTTAATTGTAAATAATATTCAAATAAATTCAATTTGTCATCTCGTTTTTCAATGTCTAATTTAATTTCAATGTTATCTCTGTAGGTTCTTATGGCCTAGCAAGGTCAATGTGGACATCTGTTCCTCGGAAAAAATCAACACTTTCGCGTCTGCGCACATCTCACAACATACGGAACATTGCTCCAGGTCAGATACAATAAAATTAATAATATCAAGTTAGAAATATGGTCGAGCATAAAAATTCGTATGAAACTCGCCTATAATGGAAATTAAGAAGCTCGTATGAAAATTATGAAACTCGCTTGCGCTCGTTTCATAAATATCCACACTCACTTCTTAATTACCTTCATTATGGACTCGTTGCATAATGTACTATTAAGTAACGCTCCCAACTTGTCGATACTTGATGTCAACGTTTTAAAATAAACTATACGTGAATTCAAATTCTAAGCTTAATTTATATTTATTAATATTAATACCGGTATTAATTTGTATTGACATAGAGCAAAGAAATGATTCCAGTGTAAAAACTTCACAATGTCCTACTGCATGTAATTAATTGGGAGTATAATATTTTCTTCAACATTTGTGTACCATTGGTCACAGTAAATAATAATGCTCGACGAACAATGAAAGAGTAGGGTCTATTACTTTAATATAATTAGTACCTACTACATAAAATGAAATATTTGTTCGTTTCTAGTTGTTTCGAAATTACTGCAATTTTTTTCTTCAAATACTATATAAAAATCATATTAATAAATTATGCTTTACAAACCACTACTTTGTCAAGTATAACTGAGTAAGCCTAAAGTTTCTTGTATTACAATTGTCAAGTATAGACACTGATAATAACCGTGTTTTTTTTTTTTTGTTCTGCTAACTATGTTTATAATGTCCAAATGTTTATTTAATCCAACCCTAGAAGCACAGAATAGATTATTGTACACCCCTCCAGCTGAGAACGGGTAAGAGCAACTCCTGATTGATGCAACCTGCACATACCGGCGATCCGCGCACATTACTGCACATTCAGAGTCTGATTTCTGACATGCCTGGTCTAGACTGAGACTGTAGATCTCAGCAGAAAAATGTCTGATGAAACAGAAGAGCGACAAAATAGAGGAAATTATATTGAGTATATTTGGGAATTGTAGTATAGATTTTTTGTATTTGATAGATATTGGAGAAAAACGGGAGTATAATGGTACAGTACATCAGTTATTCATAGACTTCAAAAAGGCGTATGACTCGGTTAAGAGAGAAGTTTTATATAATATTCTTATTGAATTTGGTATTCCCAAGAAGCTAGTTCGATTAATTAAAATGTGTCTTAGTGAAACTTACAGCAGAGTCCGTATAGGCCAGTTTCTATCTGATGCTTTTCCAATTCACTGCGGGCTAAGGCAGGGAGATGCATTATCACCTTTGGTTTTTAACTTCGCTCTAGAGTATGCCATTAGGAAAGTTCAGGATATCAGGCAGGGTTTGGAATTGAACGGGTTACATCAGCTGCTTGTCTATGCGGATGACGTGAATATGTTAGGAGAAAATCCACAAACGATTAGGGAAAACGCGGAAATTCTTGTTGAAGCAAGTAGAGCGATAGGGTTGGAAGTAAATCCCGAAAACACAAAGTATATGATTATGTCTCGTGACCAGAGTATTGTACGAAATGGAACTATAAAAATTGGAGATTTATCCTTCGAAGAGGTGGAAAAATTCAAATGTCTTGGAGCAACAGTAACAAATCTAAATGACACTCGGGAGGAAATTAAACGCAGAATAAATATAGGAAATGCCTGTTATTATTCGGTTGAGAAGCTTTTGTCATCTAGTCTTCTGACAAAAAATCTGAAAGTTAGAATTATGAAACAGTTATATTACCCGTTGTTTTTATGGTTGTGAAACTTGGACTCTCACTTTGAGAGAGGAACAGAGATTAAGGGTGTTTGAGAATAAGGTTCTTAGGATAATATTTGGGGCTAGGAGAGATGAAGTTACACGAGAATGGAGAAAGTTACACAACGTAGAGCTGCACGCATTGTACACTTCACCTGACATAATTAGGAACATTAAATCCAGACGTTTGAGATGGGCAGGACATGTAGCACGTATGGGCGAATCCAGAAATGCATATAAAATGTTAGTTGGGAGGCCGGAGGGAAAAAGACCTTTGGGGAGGCCGAGACGTAGATGGGAAGATAATATTAAAATGGATTTGAGGGAAGTAGGATATGATGGTAGCGACTGGATTAATTTTTCTCAGGGTAGGGACCAATGGTGGGCTTATTTGAGGGCGGCAATGAACCTACGGTTTCCTTAAAAGCCAGTAAGTAAGTATAGCATGTCTAGAGCTTGATAGAGGAAGGCATATTAAAAAAAGCAGTGAATTTGTTATATTGATGGGATTGATTATGGTTACTTTTATCGTACCCTAGCAACAATTTTCTGTTTGAAGACAGATTTCAGAAGGCCGATCAATACTTCTGCAGTGGGAGGAACGTTGACTAAATGGATTCCCTTAATTCTCACATTGTAGCCTTTCTGAAAATAAACAAAACAATGATTAATAAATTATTAGAGCGCGCCAGTTTTGTCAAGCAGATTAATTTGGGCATGTATTTCATATTATCCCTTCAATTTTTCTAGTGTTTACAATTTCTCTTGTACCTCTTTCGTAAACTCTTGCGGGTAAAATGGAGTACACGTCACTGAGAAAAATAATACATTCATCATGCAACGTAACGTTTAAATGTATTTTGTAGCAGAAGAATTACCAATGAATTCGAAATAGAGCACTTAACGCTTAGTTTCTAAAAATAAACTTCACTGTAATTAAATCTAGTCACTGCAATTCTTCGAGATAGCAAACACAAAAGAGTAGTTTACTCTTGAAAGCGAAGAGACTTAAACATTCATGTAGACCGTGGTAAATTATTGTCACTCAATATATTACTTACTTTAGTCAATTTCAAAGATTCAGTGTCCTTTGTTCTGAGGACTACGAAATAATTTTTTGACATTTTCGAATAAAAAATTTTAGTCATATAATTAGCATGATGAATGTTCACCCCTTAATGCAAAACTACAACCATATGACAGAGGGAACAACTCGAACGAATGTAACCCAACTTCACCTAACATAATCTAACTTAGAGAGCATGATGAAAATTGTTCAGATTGTCAATTAATATAGATAAATACAATATAATATTTGTTACTCAGTCAAATGACAAATCAATGTAAAATAATGACTTATATTATATGGTCATTAAGTTTTATATACATAAATTACATTTTGCAAACGTTTTCGCCCATTCAGGCATCTTCAGGCACAATTATACAATATCTCAATATCAAACTGTATAGTCATTACTAGACTTCGTTGAATTGCCACACGCAGCATGCAATCAGGTTGCCGATGTACGGTAGTATAGAAGAGGTGAGCGACGTCCCGTTCTCCTAGTATAAGCAGTTCATGTTAAGAATTGTGACCGGTTCAAATAGATAGAGCAGCTACAGCTAATGTATACCCATGTAAGCACTTGTTTTTGCATTGCTGTGGTTGGAATAGTCAAAGCTTAACATGTGTTCAGTGCAGACAAGAATTCAATCAAACATACTACATTGAGAATGTTGCTGTTCCAAACAATTGCCCCTGGAATACCCTTACCCCCGCAGCCAGTCTTGACCCGTTGGAAAACGTGGTAGGATGCTGTTAATTATTATGCACAATATTACGGCAAAATAATGGAGGTAATTGATGCATTGGATAGCACAGACAATTCTGCTGTTGCAGCTGTAAAATCATTGCCTTCTGATCAGCTATTGGAAGATATTCTGTTCATTGATTCTAATTATAAAATCGTGTCCAAAAGCATCACCCTGTTAGAATCGTCTAAACTATAACTCTCAGAAGCCATTCATGTAGTGTATAACGTATCACAAACCGTTATCCAAAATAACAATTCACTAATTTCAGAAAAAGTGAAATGTAAGTTGAGAAACATTATTGCTAAAAATTCTGCCTATTCACAACTTCGTATTATAAATGATGTGCTATCAGGTCACGACAAGACGTCTGAAGATGGTGTACTAACAAGTAGTGACTTCCCGTTCTTCAAATATGCACCTACTACATCGTGTGATGTTAAACGTACATTTTCCCAATATAAAAACTGTTTGAGTGACCATCGGAGGAGGTTCACTTTGCAGTCGCTCAAAATGTACGTAACTCTTCACTGCAATGCACATATTGAAGAATGATGTATCTTACATTAAATTTTGAGAGTTAATATATCTCACTATAAAATAATTATGTACTTACGTGTTTAGACATTTCCTACTTCAATGATCATTCATTATATTTCTTGAATGCAGGATACAGGTTTTATTGTAACCGCAGTATGCTGCTCAGTGTTTACATCAGAGACAAACTCCATCCGTTGCACCTCCCTTTCTCATACAGTCTATACTGCGTGCATAGTAAACCTTACGATTCTCGTGGCAATTCCACGAAGTCTAGTCATTACACTGGTGGTAGATAAACTGTTTAAAATTAATGCTGTACAACATCTCCATAATTAAAATGTGATATTACAGGTCATAAAATTAAAATAATATTAAAATTAGAAACAACGTGGTGTTATGATTTATGTATGTAATTTTATGATCAGTAACATTACATTTTAATTATGGAGATGTTGTATATCATTAATTTTAAACAGTTTATCTACCACCAATGTAATGACTATACAGTTTGATATTGAGATATTGTATAATTGTGCCTGAAGATGCCTGAATGGGCGAAAACGTTTGTAATATGTAATTTATGTGTATAAAACTTAATGACCATATAATATAAGTCATTATTTTACATTGATTTGTCATTTGGCAGGGTAACAAATATTATATTGTATTTATCTATAACATAATCTAACTTAATCCAACCTAACCTAACCAAAACTACAACTACATCACGACTCAAACTAATCTAATCAAACTGCACCTAACATAATCTAACTTAATCCAACCTAACCTAACTGAACCCAATTGCATCTAACTTATAATCTCTTCGCTGTAAGAAAAATCCTAATGTAAACAATAGCACGTGACTGAAGTGAGACTTCATTGGCCGCTGTTTGGCGCCATAGATTCTCAGTACTTGTTCCCGCCTACTGTTGTACATTCTGTTTCATGTTAAACATTTCCCGTTACTCGTCAAGTAGGCCTAACCTCACTACTATGCATTCGTTTGCTTAGGAAACATTTACTTTATAATTACTGTAATTAAATTATTTTAAACTTAGATGTAAGGTTAATTGCTGGCAGACAAAGGAGTTATTCCTTCTAATCGGAGTCGTCAGAACTTTCGTCGGCAGCATTTATGACGAGACGGTCCTCAACAGCGTCAGTAAACCCTTCCAGCCGGAACGTTGGATTCTACTCACTTAACTTATTATACACATTTAAGACTACTTGTTTTTCTCCGTTTTTGTGAGGGTTTCCACTCTTAAATTTAATAACCACACACACCGAGGATGCAGAAGCCAAACTTTAGTACCACGTGCTTACGTGAACAACTACGAGCTCAAGTGACGCCAGCTTGTTACAAGAACAGACTACCTCGGTATTACTGTTGGTATTCATCCGGGTTCATAGTACATAACAAAATATAAACGTAGCTTTTCTTTTACATAGTGTTTTACATGTGAGTGAAGTTATATGTTTCATCGCATTTAACAACTAGAATTCAATTTTTTTATTTTCAAATGATACAAGATTGTGGTTTCCAAATACGAACTATATTTTCCTGCGTCATGTGAGTGTTTCGACTGAGAGCCAATCACGGGTATGACAGTAACGTGCTTATTTCGGAATATGCATGCTAAGAACTTTCTTGTGTTAATTATTAATGTAACTTGTTAACATGTTTCGACCTATTTTCGGTCATCTTCGGAACTGGTCGTTGTTGGTCTTGGCGCCTCTTATTTCCTGTGTGGGTGCGTTTGTAGTGTAGAGTCAAAGACAACATAATAAGTAAGATAAAACAAAACCACAAAAAACAGAAGAATACAGCACAAACACAAGAACACAAAAAATACATCACACTAATATACGAAAACATAAACACACATAAAATTGCAACCTCATTCAAGAAATTAAAATACAATATCGCATACAGAACAAATAACACTGTACAAAAACATCTCAACACACAAACAACACAAACAAACAAATACAACCACACAGGCATATACAAACCCAAATGTAACACTTGCAACAACTTCTACATAGGACAGACAGGCAGATCATTTCAAACACGTTACAAAGAACACATCATAGTCATAACAAAATTACAAAACACCTCCACATATGCAGAACACATCGCAATGCTAACCACACCTACAGAGACATCAACACAGACATGGAAATACTGCACATCCAACCAAAAAGCCAGAAACTAAACACACTAGAACAATATGAAATATACAGACACACGAAAACACACCCCAATGATATCCTCAACACGCAACTCAATTTCAGAACACACACACTCTTTGACTCTACACTACGAACGCACCCACACAGGAAACAAGAGGTACCAAGACCAACAATGACCAGTTCCGAAGATGACCGAAAATAGGTCGAAACATGTTAACAAGGTACGTTAATATTTAACACAAGAAAGTTCTTATCATATATATTCCGAAGTGATACAGTGTTAAAAGTTGTGTAATTTACAGACTTCGAGACTTCGGACCCGATAGAGCAGTTCAGTGGGAAATCCGCTTAACGGCGTACTGAGTATAGTGGTAAAGCGTACAGTGGGTGGGGGTACTGTAGAATGAATGCCAAAAAATACGCAAAGGAAAACGCTCTGAATTTGAAGGTTCTGAGGAATAATAATTTGGTTTTCATACAAACCTATTTTCAGACTGTGTCTGAAACTATTACACGGTTAGAAAAGTCAGAGCAAGAGATGCCGGAAGCCCTCAAATTAGTTGAGGAAATGACACAGAGAATTAATGAGACACCAAGTACACCGGTTACTGAACGTGTAAAACAGAAGTGGAAATCAATTTTATGTAAAAATAACGGATATGGAACATTGTGTAACATAAACAACAAATTAGTGGACATAGAGTCACCCGAGAATAAAGGACTGTCTCTTAGAGACTGCAATGATGTTAGGTTTTTTCGTTTTGCTCCTATCACGTCATGCGATGTAGAGCGCAGCTTTTCACAGTACAAATTGTGTTTGGCAGATAACCGAAAAAGATTTACGTTTGAGACACTGAGAATGTATCTTGTAGTAGACTGCAATTTGGTACTGTAACTGCACTTACTAAAGACGACCAATAGGATAGATGAAGAAATTAAAATTGCTACATGTTTATTTCCACTATTAACACTGTGTATGATTAACCACAAATGCTTATAAAAGACAGGAGAATAAATGCTTTTCACATTCTTTTGACATTGTCATTGTGTAATGTATATTTACTTTCAGAATGTACATATGTGTTTCCCCATACTACCGTACTCTACTCTAAATAGCAACGTTGTTACCTCAACACATCTCTATCTACCTGCAGCGAGTCAACAACCTATAGTGCATGCACAGTAAACTTATTGTATCGGGTCCAAAGTCTCGAAGCCTGGTAATCAAGATGTATAACGTGCTTTATGTTTACATTAGGATTTTTCTTACAGCGAAAACAGTGTAAGTCTCTCAGTCATAGAATTAGCATGGAGTGAGTCTACTGCATGGATACATAGCGAAGGAAACAAAGCAACCCAACCTAACCTAACTTTTGAAGGCAGTGGATTAGTGTCCTGTTGGAACATTCTTAATAAGAATCATTTCCCCTCGTTCTACAGCAGGGAAGTGTATAGTAAATGTATGATCGTTTAATTCATTTAATTCATATTTTCAGTCTATTGTCTTTGCGGAACGCAGGTTTGAAACGAACTTCAATTCCTAATAAATATGTTCACTTACCATGGAACATACTTCTATTTTCTTCAAAATAGGCAATGTGACTTTGGAGAAATGTCCGATCGTAAATTTGTCGAAATCCATTATGTAAATATCGGAGCAACAGTAATCTTCGGACATTCTGATGTCTTGAACCATCAAGCTTGCTCTCACTATGTCACTTGTGACTAAAGTCGTAGAGTCGGGATTTAAACAACCCAGCATTATCACTCTGCTGAGATCCTTCGTCAATTTCGACAACGGACAGGTGTATCTGAAAGCGAGAAGAAAAACAGGTTTAACAGGCCTTATTAATATACTTTGATTCACATTAAAGGCACAAAGTATATTTTATTTTCAAATTCAAATTTTCCGTAGTGATCACAAACAACGCACGGTTTTCTTTCGAGAATAGTACTTACAGTAGCGTGAAAATTAATCCGAACAACGTAATTACTTATGCAAAAACACTCAAGCGGGATAAAAAAAAAAGAATCTAAGACATACCTCAGTAATCTATGTGGCCTCCCTTGTTCCTAATAACAGCTCTGAGACGATTTGGCATAGATTCCACTAATTTCCCACAAGTATTCTTCATTTCTTCATCGCAAAACCATACACCAATGAGGGCAGAAATCATCTTCTCCTTTGTAGAACAATCCATTTTTTGCATTCTTCTTTTGCAAATTGACCACAAGTTCTCAATGCGGGTTGATGTCGGGTGAGTTGCCTGGCCAGGGGAGTACCTGAATATTCTTCTTGTTGAAGAATTCTGTAGTTTTTCGAGACGTATGGCATGGTGCCAGGTCTTGTTGGAACACACCTCTACCATCCGGAAATGATTTTTGCAGCTGGGGTACGATTCTGGTTTCCAATAAGTGAATACATTTGTCAGAATTCATCATTCCCTTGATAGGTATTAATACTCCAGGACCTTCATGTGTAAAACAACCCAAAAACATTACTTTAGGGGGGTATTTGGGTGCTTTTTGGAGATGAGCTGCTGTTACTTTTTCGGATCCTTTCCGTACGTAAGAAACACGGTGGCCGTGGACCTCGAAATGAGACTCATCGGGAAAAAGTACATTCTTCCAGTCATTCACTGTCCAGTGTTGATGTAATTTTGCCCACATTAAGCGTTTTTTGCACATAACAGGGGTTAGCAGTTGCTTCTTAATAGGCTTACGAGCCCTTCGTCCAGCTTCCAAAAGCCTACGCCGCACTGTTGTGACGTGAATATTCGCCCCAGTGGTAGCCATTAACTCGCGGGTTAAGTCGACAGCAGTTAGTCTAGGATTTAATTTACTTTTCCTGACAATTAAACAATCATCTGCAGGTGAAGTCTTCCTTTTCCGGCCACAGTTTCCTTTTTTCTGGGGTGTGATGGATCCAGTCTCCCTGTATCGTTTTATGATCGAATTAACAGTAGCCAAACCGATGTGCCATTCTGCAGCAATTTGCCTCTGTGTCATAGAAGAATGCTCTGCTAATGTTATAATTTTAGACCGTTTTCGTGGAGTTGTATCCATTTGTGAAGACGACAGAATGTACACAGGATTGCAGTATTAAGGCTTCTACACAAGTGAAATGCTCATAAGTACAAAACGACAGGCAAAATGTCATATATTATAAAAAATTAATAACGACAGACCTTTAACAATGGAATTACATGTACTACAGATGTCAATTAAAGCGGTATGAGCAGATCAGAGGCCAACAATGACAGAAAATGTTCGTATTAATTTGCACGCTACTGTACTTACTGGCTTTTAAGGAACCCGGAGGTTCATTGCCGCCCTCACATAAGCCCGCTATTGGTCCCTATCCTGAGCAAGATTAATCCAGTCTCCACCATCATATCCCACCTCCCTCAAATCCATTTTAATATTATCTTCCCATCTACGTCTCGGCCTCCCCAAAGGTCTTTTCCCATCTGCCCACCCAACTAACACTCTGGATTCGCCCATACGTGCTACATGCCCTGCCCATCTCAAACGTCTGGATTTAATGTTCCTAATTATGTCAGGTGAAGGATACAATTCGTGCAGCTCTGCGTTATGTAACTTTCTCCATTCTCCTATAACTTCATCCCTCTTAGCCCCAAATATTTTCCTAAGAACCTTTTCTCAAAAACCCTCAATTTCTGTTCCTCTCTCAAAGTGAGAGTCCAAGTTTCACAGCCATACAGAACAACCGGTAATATAACTGTTTTATAAATTCTAACTTTCAGATTTTTTGACAGCAGACTGGATGACAAAAGCTTCTTTAGAGAATAGTAACTTGTAATATTGATTATCTGTATAAATTTTAAGGCTTTCTTTTACTTGCAAGTGTTGTAATCCGATATTATCCCATTCATAATTTTTTAACATCATTGATAAATCGTATAATTCTAATATATTAATTTGAATTCAAACTGTAACATGAGTTATATGTATACACAATCAATTTCAATTTAAATTTTATAAGTTTGCATCACATTGAAATTAATTATCCTTCATTTTATTTATAGTTTTATACATAAAGCTCATGAAGATCCAACACCATGTATAACACATTGCTCATTTGTTATTTGCTCAATTTGATCAAGGTTCGGATTACATATTTTATTATATCTGATGATCCCCAATAAGGCGAAAACGTTAATATATTCCATATTCATAACCATTTGCAAAACAGATGTGTCTTATGATTGAAATTTATATATACTTATTATATTATATTACTAGGCATATCTGATAATATAAATGAATTGTAAAAATCGCTGTAACTTGACTGACAGTTCAGAACTTAGGTCACTTACCAAAACGTCACAATAATTGAAGTGCGGCATTACTAGGGTGTGTACTAGGGTAAGTTTTAGTTGCTGGGGCAAGAAGTTTCTTAAGCGACTCAAACATCCCTTCTCAAAATTCAATTTATTGAGATACAGTACACTTTAGCCGATTTGTAAAGAAAGTAACAGTACGACCATAACGTTAATCTTTAATTGTATATCGCATTGCGAAAATGTGATTTATGCTCGACCATGCCGAAATGTAGCAGATCTTTAATGCATGTCATTAAAGTACACCTACTCATTAAAGGTCAGGTCTTTCAGCCAATGACGACTCAGGTTACAACTGTTCAGCCAATGACAGGTCAGCTTTCTACCGTTATGAAACCACAAGTATCGATTATTCTCGGATATGCAATCGAAAGAGAATTAACGAATAGTCACGGAGGCTGGAAATTCAATACTATCGCAGAAGGTTATGTTCTTTTACTATAATTATTAGCGTTAATTGTAAATAATATTCAAATAAATTCAATTTGTCATCTCATTTTTCAATGTCTAATTTAATTTCAATGTTATCTCTGTAGGTTCTTATGGCCTAGCAAGGTCAATGTGGACATCTGTTCCTCGGAAAAAAAAATCAATACTTTCGCGTCTGCGCACATCTCACAACATACGGAACATTGCTCCAAGACAGATACAATAAAAATAATAATGTCATGATAGAAATATGGTCGAGCACAAAAAGTCGTATGAAACTCGCCTATAATGGTAGTTAAGAACCTCCTATGAAAATTATGAAACTCGCTTGCGCTCGTTTCATAAATATACATACTCGCTTCTTAATTACGTTCATTATAGGCTCGTTGCATAATGTACTATTGTAGGCTGTAATGAAAACTATATTAAAATAAGTACAGTTGAACTAAGGAAAGCGTACAAAACCCGTAGAAGTTCAGTGATAAATTAATGTTACCCCATATTAATAGACGTCTTGAACCAATCGGCTTGTGGATCCCTGTCAAGCAGCATCTCCGGCACAACCGTCTTCAGGGAGTAGTACATGTCCAACGAGTGTTTGGTCCTCTCCAGGCTGTTCTTGCAGCGTATGATCCACCGCTCCAGTCTGGCGTCGTCTGTTGAGGCATTAAAACTATTAAATATTCCATACAACACATTTCTGCTTTACGGATTTATTGACTAACTAGCCGTACCCGTGCGCTCCGCTGCACCTGTTAGAAATAAATATAAAGTAATTACATAATTAAAATAGTACGTTTGATCCAGGGAACAACTTTTACAACAGCGCAAGATAATCTGCTTCGCTCATTACCCAATTTTTTTGTATTGCATTTATTGCATATATATTTTATGTATTTTAACACGATTCAATTGAACATAGTTAAAATTTGAATTATAAAATAATGGATTGCTAAGCTAACGTACTATTACTCAATACTAAATCAATACACTCTCGCTGTTCGTTAATTCTCTGAGATTAAATTGAGTGTACATAAATATTATTTTAAGAAATACAGAAAACGAATGTACAAAATAGCCTATCAAATTTTCTGTGCATAAGAAGCTATTTTATTTAATCTTACCTGTCCTCGATTTACTCAGACGTTACTGTAATAACATTATAGCATTATGTCCATCTAGAGAAACTACACTTTCCAATGGTGAAATAATAATTAATTATACAAATCGGTTAATTTAGCTTCTGATATTACTTCATACAAACACAGAAACATTCTCTGTAGGCTATGTTTAATAGCTTTCGATTGTTGATGTCTAAGGCCTCTGTTTCGATTGTTGTTGTCCAAGGCCCCTTATAGACGAAGTCATTTGTTCTTAATTCATTGCACCATCTTAGATGGCGTTATTTTAATTTTAAAACTCATTTATCTCATTAAATATCAGTCCTATCAAAATTTTGTAAGGAATAAAACTTATTGACAATAATGTTTAAAGAAACTTTTGTTATGTAACAGTTTTCACAAAAATCAATAATAAGCGAGATATTTCGATTTATTTAATTCAGTCCACCTTATAACCCCCCTTTTAAATAAAGTATTTTGAATGCCATATAGACTAAAATCTAAGTTACAACGAAATTAATTTATATTCCAATTTTCATATAAATCGGTTAAGCCATTATCGCGTGAAAAGGTAACAAACATACAGACAGACATACAAACAAAAAATTCAAAAATGCGATTTTCGGTTTCAGGGTGGTTAATTATATATGTTAGGACCAATTATTTTTGGAAAATCGAAAATTACCAAAAAAATTTCGGCTACAGATTTATTATTAGTAGTCTATAGATGTTGGTGGAATTATTTTGTGGTAGACAAAGCAGACTTGAGAATAGATTTTGTGCGAGATCGTGCGTATTTGCTTGCTTTCCGCACAAAACCAGTACGCGGTAAGTGTGAAATACCACATTCAGTATTCCCAACGTAACACACATAACAATTTCCCTCTTCTTACCGCTTAAGCACCATATTCATTTTACTGCTTTAGGCTTTTAACATATTATTTTTAGAGACGTTTAACATGGTAATAATTATAAATTGGAAACTTACCACTGCAATTTCATCTAAATTGCACTGTTAATTATTGTTTTTAGATATTTGCAAAAATTAAGTAAACTCTACAACACCACAAAAGTTACTGCATTTGTAATGCAAGTAACATTAAGGAAGCCGTGAAGAAATCAACAAGATTCCAGACTCATCATAGACTGGGGGGAAAAAACTACAGACGTATATCACGGCCAGCTGGAGTATAGTAAACACAGAAAACATTTTAATGCAACAATGTTGAATATAGATATATTTGTTTTGCAAATTTGCCGTCATTGAACAGAAACCAAGATGGAGATTTCATTGCAACTAATTAGAAATTCTTCTTTCAGGTATGTAATAAACGATCTCCGCACAAAATAATGTACGATACACGAGCGGTATGTTTGTTTTCATGTTCTCGGAAATTAAAAAAGCTCAACTACGTTTCGCTTTTTCAATCTTTTCCTAGAACATGAAAACTTCAACATACCGATCTTGTAACGCATATTACTATTATAGGAGTATTCCATTCTCCTTCTTTTAGAGAATGCGCCTTTCTTAGATTGATTAAAAACTTTTTGACGGATAAACAGGCAGAAAACCTTTCTTAATGCGTTAGAAATGGTGAAGATATGTTTTTTTTATTCCGAGAAATACTCGAAATAATGATTTTTATATGAGAAGGAAGTGAAAAAATGAAGATCTCTGAAACTATGACAACGGGCAATGTGCCATAACTCATTTAATTGTTGCAAGAAATATATGGCGAGAACTTGCTTGTCATTTAAAGACGCTACTTTTTGTAACATGTTACTTAATGCTGGAGTCAAGGCTTGGACAAAATAAATGCTAATTTTACAATTATTATTGCATAACGTAGTACGCTATAAACAAGAACTTAGGCAATATGTGAGAGTGAGACAAGGTTATCCAATTAGTACACAACTATTTGGTTTATTTAATCATGATATACTTCACTAAAAAGTGGGCATATTCCAGTCACTAGTAACGTAAGTGCAACTGGTTAATTGTATGCTGGTGATTTAATATGTATTTAGGAAATTTGGAATTTTAAAAATCACTAAATGCTTTCGAAGAATAGAGGAAGTTAACGTATTTTAACAGGAGTCTAGTACTGTTTGTAATAAATCACAAAGCCCTATAAGTCCATAATATTGTTTTCCTTGGATATTATTTGATTGCCTTGCAGTTTATGTTGCAGATTTATTATTTTTCTCTGTCCCAAAAGCAGTTTTAAGGTATTCAGAAGAGTGCTGCATTGGAGTTAAATCGTTCGCTCGAACTCGGTCGAGTGTCGCACCCTCGAGTGAGATACGATCGGTCGTGATACGCTCGTAATAAATAGAAGCACAGTACAAGGTCATCTCACCGACATGTCTTATCTTGTATGGAAGGCGACAGATAAGATACACATATGTTTTGCTCACACGGTAAAAATAAGGCTTTATTTTCTGCGTTTATGACAAACGTTAATGGAACAGTCAATGGAACGTACCAAAACAGGAACATGATGTTATAAATAAAATAGTATGAAAAACTTCGATATACAGTTATTATTGCTAATTACTAATTATTCAATATTTGATTTACCACATATATAATATGATAGGTTCATACATAGTGTTCCGCCTATATATTGCGACAATGTAGAAACGTTTTACAAAATATTATTGATATAGCAGTAGATTAATAACAATATTAGTACAGAGATAACGTCACAGAAAATATAATAAAACGAATAATCATGCTGCACAACTGTTACAGACGCAAAGATTGATACACTAGTTATTTATTAGAGGTTATTATTATTATTATTATTATTATTATTATTATTTTATTATTATTATTATTATTATTATTATTATTATTATTATTATTATTACTAGAAAACTTGATACAGTTCTTGCATTATCGTGATTGTGTTCTCCGTTTATAATAATTACATTTACATCCAATAACATCTAACAGATGTGGCAAAAACAAAATCAATCCCGTGTGGAAAAAAAAAATTACCTACAACATTTATATTACATTTTAAAGCAAGTTTTGTAGTTGTACTATGGAGAGGTTAGTTAAACGCTGCAAAGTTTTGAAATGATAAACATCTACGATGTTACTACACAGTTCATCACTGTAACAAGAAGGAATGTCTAACGCTCGGCTTATACCGTTCGAGGATTTATCGCTCGTGAGAATTTTACCCATCATGCATGTGCGCTACCTATCGGATTATGCTATGAACTACTTGGCGCTCGAGCGAAAACATCCGATGCAGACCTCTGGTATTCACATTGGGCAAAAACTGATTGATAATAAAAAGTTATTTTCTGGAAAATTTTATAAATTGGAGATAAGGTTTTTTAAACTATAGGGTCAGAATTAAAAAAAAAAAAAGACCCACTTGAATTTTCGAAGTTTCAAATTCAACGCATTGCGCATGCTCAGAGCCTCAGAGCTGTGGTATTATACACACTAGATCGCTTAGGCTGTTGAAATTCATTTCACGTCAATTGTTGTCGTAACCCGAAAGGAATTTCAAAGATGTTATGAAAATGGTCTGTTCTCAGTAGCAGATAAATATTTATAAATCATACAGTAAAATACAATGGTAATAAACGAAATTAACATGCATAACTAAAAAAAATATCTTTCCTCAATAATGTCCTAAACCTAAACTTTGTATAGTCCTGACGCTGTTATTCCCGGCGTCTGAGGAAGTGAAGGCTCTTTAAAATCTATGTAGATAGTATCGTTCGCCATTTTTGTTCTTTCGTTGCCGAGCTACCATAGGAGGGATCTTTTTGCCACACCGTTAAACATTATCATGTCGTAGCTCCTATGATAATAAATCAAACGCAATGTAATTCAGCAAATAATTGAGCGGCAAATAACGTCCTCGTGTGCTTTCTGCGAACGGCAACGAAAGAGCCAAAATGGCGATCTATTATATTAAGTATTTATCGAGCCTTAAGAAATGAATAACGTCTTCATCAGCGAATCACAAGTCGCACACGTTTAAATGTAGGCGACCTGCAACGCGATTGGCTGCCGGAAATTAGAGCGACGGGACTATAGTGCGGGGAAGCACAGAGCTATTGAATTCTCGGGATGAATTGCCATTGTTGGATTATCGTAATGAATCGTGTTTGTTTGTAATAGCCTTTAGGCATTAGGCCCTAATAAGATCTTATTTTCAGATTAATTTCTTGCATGTTGTATTAATTGTCAAATAATAATAATAATAATAATAATAATAATAATAATAATAATAATAATAATAATAATCCGTGGCGTTACAGCCCGTGAAGGGCCTAGACCGACCAGCCGGCTGCTGGCCTCACGCCCACATGCCGAAGCAGAGGTGGACGATCATCCAACCAGAATGGAGGTATCGTGTGGTTAGCACGATGATCCCCCCAGCCGTTATAGCTGGCATTCGCAACCGGATTTCGCTACCTATCGTAGCTCCCCAAGTGCATCACGATGCTGGGTAGGCACAGGTCCCATACCGTAGAAGAGGGTAAAGTCGATCAAAATTTTGGAACTTTTTAATGATATTGAGGTAATGCAATGTAGCGAAGTTCCTCAGAAAATAGCATTTTGTCGTCATATCCTTCACTTATGAAGACAAGTTACAGGAATTGAATTACAATCTATAAAAAACTGTTTTCTTTATTTGACTTGTGATCGAAGTTACCTGCTTAAATAGGGTAAAGTCGATCACCATTGAATTTTTAGTTTAAGATCGATTTTAAAATATTGCGGAGTAAAGTCGATCACTGCTTATGTTTAAAAAAAAAAACAAATTAAATGTATTACATATATTTTATTTGTTATAAGGGTGTAAAAACAATAATCTTAAATATATATCTATAGCATTATATACTGTATCTTTTGTTACTGTGATCATACTATTCGATACAATTAGGCCTATAGGTCTCCACTGTACAAACATGACTATGATTGCCAACTTATAAAACATAAAAGCACATTTTAATACTTCGCATACCAACAAACAAAGATTTAAGAATTCAAAACTTACGTTGAAATACCACCCTTCAATTATAATCTAAAATGCAATTCAACATTGCTTAGGTTTATATCAGATGTTATTTGAAATCGTCCCCTCCTCATGTGACTTTAGAAACTACGTTGTTCCAATAGTCAGGTACAGAGGGGTGTACAAAATATGTTCCTTTGGCAGAGCTCCTCTTACGCAAGAAATTCACCATAATCTCGTCTTCCTCTTTCCCCACTATCCCATCAATATAAGCTATACTATGACACTTTTCTGTTTATAAGTGTTAGTTGGAGGTATTTCGGTGAACAATTTATTCTTCCTGCTGGTCCTATCTGTTTCGAGTAGGTCGATGGCATGATCGACTTAACCCTACAAAGGTGCAAGTTTTCTTAAAATAATAAGTTTCAATACTAACATTTACGAACTGCAAAACTGTTATTTCAGGATACAATCTCAACGAAAAGTACTTACGTATACTTCCTGTCTCCTTTCGCTGCTGACTATAATTTAGAGTTTGTAAAACTTTGTTTTCGTTTAAGAGAAAAAGTTGAAAATAAACATTTTCACTTCAACGGTAATTACGCAGTGTTCCCATTGTTGGCATGCGCAGGCAATGAAGTCAGCATAACAAAATTTTAACAAGTAACTGAGAAAATATATGTTCGATAAAAATCGCAAATGATCGATTTTACACCCACTGATTGACTTTACCCACTTCTGCGGTACACTGTCCGAAATTTCATGAGAAAATTTCTTCCCCGATGAGGATTCGACCAGCGCGCATTCCGTAACGCTAGTCCTAGCAGAACAAGAGTCTAGGGAGCGTAAGCAATTCTGCTCCTCGCAATGCCGAATGAGGGCGGAAAGAGGCGAATGCTATGTCGAATGACAGCGAAATCCGTAGAGAGGAAGCAGGCAATAGTGCTCCTCGGAATGCCGTGCGGTGTGGAGATTTTGTATTTTAAATTAAATTAAACTTATCTTTAAAGACCTGTATTTCAGCATCTGCGTACATATGACATGATTCACCATTATTGTGTTTGTCCGAAGATGAGAAGGGAAATTCTGCACGTGCTCACTTATATAATAATATAGTTTTTATGTTAAAATATATCTTGAGGTAGGCCTAACTGAATTTGCGGTCATTATCTGTATTATAATTAAATATAAATAAATCTAATTACAATTAAAATGGCAATGTTAATGCACAAAACAGATGTATACGTTCATTTGAACTTCACAACAATATAAACGCAAAGAACAATTTGTTTAAAGCATTTCTTAATTAATTTTTGATGTTTCCAATTCCGCCAACATAATATAATAATTTCTGAATTCCCATAACAATTGTAAAATAAGAAAAATACCAATGTACAACAATGCTTTCCGGCATTGTTAGTAGTAAATATATCCTACATCAGTATAGTAATATACACCAATATTCATCAATTCAATGAATATTTGTGAAGGAACTATCAAAAAACCTTTAAAATTAAGATTATTCTAATAATTTTCACACCTCTGTAATACAGACAATGACCGAAAATTCAGTTAGGCCTACCTCAAGATATATTTTAACATAAAAACTATATTATTACATCAGTGAGCACGTGACCGCACGGCATTCCGAGAAGCAGTATTGCCTGCTTCCTCTTTTACGACTGTCGCTGTCATTCAGCATAGCAGGTATAACATTCGTGTCTTTCCGCCCTCATTCGGCATTGCGAGGAGCAGAATTGCTTACGCTCCCTAGACTCTTGTCTAGGCAGATGCCTTAGACCACGACGCCACGGCGAGGGACAGTTGTGAAATATCTTCCTGTAATATTCAAATAATACTGGGTTGAAAACCGTTATTAAATCATTGTGGTGTGAATCGTTCTCTATAAGGAGCTTCAAGAGTTGGGTCATTTTTGCTTCTAGATCTCTACAAGCAAGACCATGGGACAAATAATGGAATTAACAGAGAGATGGTGTAATTGACGATAAAGTGAAGAATAGTAAAGCACAAAAATATACTTCAGTACGCGTTTGGTTCCCTTTGAATCAGTATTTCATCTGGTACACTCACCGCAGTCATGGGGCAGGTGGGGTTGATGATCCAGCCATTCTCTTATCACCTGTACCCCCTGTTTCATTCCTTGCTCGTCCAGCCCAAACTCTTCCCTTACGCGTTGCAATACCTCCTTAGACGGGGGTGGAAGGACCATGGCTACAATATATAAAGTGAATAACATCAGTAATTTCATGAGAACTCCTTACATTTCGAGTGATAGTCTACATACAGGGACATCACTTTATTTTTACTTGCATTTTTATTGTACCTGCTTTTCTAAATATACTTGACTCCCACCCCTTTCACTAATGTCCTTGCTAACGTCAGTCACACAAACTTACGGCCGCTGTTGCTAGCAGTGAAGTAACCAGTACAGAGTACAGTGTGTTTCAGAAATATGTTGCGTTTTCTATAGAAGAAAGAACTTATATTATTGAACTTTATTTTCACACAGGTATCGTGTGCTAAGTCCACACGGATGAATTCAGTTATGCTACACAAGTGAAGATTAGAGTTACCGAAAGAACGGTACCCTGCAATATGGTACGGTACTTAACAGCATTAATAAATTTAAACAACAGTTTTGTTTTACTGTTTGTAGTTATGAAGGACGATGTTGGAAACTGGAATTACAATATAAACGAATGTGAACAACAGTTTTTTTCACGCTTTTCTTATTATATCATTATGGAATATTTTCGTAGAAATGTCATTAATCTGGTAGATAAATTTAGAGCAACAGAGTGTACAGAAAGGAAGAAAAGTGTAAGATGGTCAACAAAGATGACAGAAGATGCTGTAGAAGATGCTAGAGAAAGGATGCAGCGAAGTCCTAATAAGTCGGTCAAGAAGTTAGCTGTAGAAATTGGGGTTTCTTACGGAAGTGCTCACAAAATTCTCAGGAGTAAATTAGGTTGGTAATATGCTGAATAAAGTAGAGATTACATAATGAAGAGTTCAGTTTGTGAAAAAAAAATATATTGTTACTACTCTACTGTTTTTTTAATACCGTAAAAGTGATGATCAAACTGAAAATCGTAATAGGCCTACTGTATTTTCCTGTAACATAAATGGATACACTACTTTTCTCTCCTCCTATAGCTAGTAAAATGATTTGTTTACATATTGCACTAGTAACATCAAACTCCTGTAATGGAAGGGGGCAACAGTGTTTCCGAGTATAGCCAGGTTAATGTTAAAAATGTTGGTAAAAATAAAGTGATGTCCCTGTACTACCTCTACTGCTATTGTATGTATGTATGTATTTATTTACACTGCAAGTGGGCAAGCACCCGGTATATACAATATTAACAATACACAGTTAAAATGATAAGCAATACACAATAAAATTTACAATACATAATAAAATTTACAACACATATACAATTTTATACACAATACAATAAGAATACACAATACAATTTAACACAATAATAATAAAACATAAAATAAAACACCTAATTTTACAACACAACCTACATAATTATGTATAGGTCCTACATAATTTTCAATAGTCTTTCACTTTACTCTCATCTCATTCTCTGTAGTGGCACTATGACGCATTTCACTGACACTTTAGCACACATTTCACTGACACTCTGTAACACATTTCACTGACACTATAGAACACATTTCATTGACGCTATAAATTATCACTGATCGGAACTGTTCACTGCACTGTAAAACCATAACTTCACTGACTCACCTCGCTTCACTGATACAACAGTTCAAATAAGTCAAATAATTGCATTCTTATGCATACTTATAAACAGAACTACATTTAAACTAAACATTTCTAGTCTAAGGCCCTCTTACACGCTATTTTTAAATAATTTACAATTCAAACCAAGGAAGTAAACTCGTCAGGCTAGATAAATACATGCCACCTTAAAAAATTAAATGTTGAATGTTACCTTAATTTTAATTTTCACTTTATACACAACTCTTTAAATTATTCTTGAATCTCCTTAAGGAAGGACAGCCCTCAAAGACCGCTGCAGGTAGGTCACGTTCACTAATATATTACTATCGCTACTACTACACTTTTTTGTAATTTTTGCTTTAAAAAATGGAAATTAAGTAATGTAGATGAAAATGAGACTGTCAATGTAGGATTTAGTCGATGATAAATTGTTGCAATGAGACGATTTTGTGTGTAAAAACGTCTAAAAGTGTGATGAACTGGTGATTATGTGGACACAGCTAAGACTCGTAACAACCCATACAAGCCTACGCGGTTTATTTATATGAAGTGACAAGAAACACCATTAGAATTTGTTGTGGAGAAACAATATCTAAAGAGTTCTCTGTTTTCACAGACAATGCATGAATTGGTAGCCGAAATATGCCAAATATTATAACATAATAAAATGTTTCAGAAGGAAGTGAAATTTGGAGAGGAATACGTCAAGGATGTCTTTTATCATCTACCCTGTTCAACATCTATTTGAAGGATTCAGTGAAGAACTATTTTCAGAACATGGGAGGAGTGATAGTAGGACGAAGAAGAATAAAGTGCCTAAGATTTGCTGAAGATATGGCGTTGTTAGCAGAAGAGGAGATGATACTAAGGAATATTCTGCTGGAGATAAATGACAGCTGTGAGCAGTATGGAATGAAAATAAATGCAAACAAGACGAAGACCATGGTTAAAGGAAGAAAAATACAGAAGATAAACTTGCGAATTCTACAGAGTGTAACAAAAGTTTCTGGTACAGTTTGTTAAAATTATTCTCTTGTTTAGTTCCCATTTACCCAGGAATGATGACCAAATTTTATGATGCCGGAATTGTTACTACTTGATTGTGGTGTGATCCAATTCTTTATTAATAATTTGGAGGGAAATGTCACATTGTTGAAGACAGGTGTTCAATATATTAACAGTATGAGTTAATTTGTAGTAAAATTAGGCAGTGTGAATTACGAGGTCAAAAATTTTTCCTGTGATTTCTGATTTTAATTCTGGTGAGTATTGTTTTATATTCTTTAATCAATAAATTATCGTGTAGTATGATTGAAATTAAGTGTCATCTTCTTTCAATATTAATTATTCGAACACAAAAATGTAACAAAAGTTTCTGGTACGTACCAGGAATTATTGTTACATCTTTAGTTTTCTATACTTTTCGGATAATAAACCAGTTAAATGTAATTTTAATGCGTAATATTAATAAACGATAGTGACACTTATTTTTAGTCACTCAGGTCACCATGGCACCAACAAAACGTGAGCATGCTCGGTCTCAGGTTCAAGCCTTGGTCAAGACTGGAAAATCAGTACGAGATATTGCCAGGTTGTTGAAAATGTCACCAACAACAGTTTTAAAATGGAAGAATCAAACAGATGGTTCTGTTTCTGATGCTAAACGATCAGGCCGACCAAGCAAAGTGTCACCTCAAACAAAAAGAAAAATAAGGGAGTGGGTGAAGGACAAGGTTGGTGTAGGAACTCGGGCTGTGGCTACAAGGCTGAATTTTTCGGAGTGTTACTGCTCTATAAACAAAACCATTCCACACATGACAATCAGTAGGCATTGTCGTAGTCAGGACTGGGGTCGGAGGTCTTATGTACCAAGAATGAAGCCAATGCTGAGTGAAAAGAACATATCCGATCGAATTAAATTTTGTGAAAGGTTGCTGAAAGAAGGATACACACCTACTGCCAGAATTCTAAGGACTCATATTCTGTTCACGGATGAGTCACTTGTGGAACTTCACTCTATTCCGAACCGTCAAAATGCCAGAATTCGAACAGCGGATCCATCCTCTATAAAGCCTACGCAGGTACTCAAGTTTTGCGTTAAGATTATGGTGGCTGGAGGAATCTCACGTTATGGAAAGACACAACTTGTTATAGTGAATGAGAAGAAAACTGTGAATGGCGAATATTACTGCACACACATTCTCCCAGCATATTCTAAAGTTCTAAGGGATACCACTAAATTTCCAAAACAACATATTGCTTTCCTCATGCAAGATGGAGCCAGAGACCACACAGCTAAGAGTACACTGGACATAATAAAGAATTCTGGCATCAAAGTCTGGACAGACTGGCCTGGAAATTCTCCAGATTTAAATCCCATAGAGCACCTGTGGAGCAGATTACAAGAAAGTGTGTTTCGAACACCCAGACCAAGAAATCGCAATGAGTTGATTGCCCGAGTGTTGGAAGAGTGGGAGTCCATTAGTCAGGAAGACATTTTCAGACTCACAGATAGTTTTGGTAGACGTGTGTTGCAGTGTCTTGAAAAAAAAAGGATGTAATACCAACTACTGAAGAACAGTAATGAAAGGACTGTTCACTAGGCTATAAAGTGGCGTTATTTTGTGATATTTACCACAAAAAATTAAGAAATAAAGTAAAATTTTCACTGTACCAGAAACTTTTGTTACACTCTGTAAATGAGGCAGTAGAGCAAGTGGACAGCTTCAGATACTTGGGGTGTACTATAAGCAGTAACATGAGCTGCTGCCAGGAAGTCAAAAGGAGGATAGCAATGACAGAGGAAGCTTTTAAAAGAAAAAGGAACATCTTCTGCGGACCTCTGGAGACAGAACTAAGGAAGAGGCTAGTGAAGTGCTTTGTACGGAGTGTGGCATTTTATGGGGCAGAAACATGGACATTACGACAAAGTGAAGAGAAGCGAATAAAAGCATTTCAAATGTGGATATGGAGAATAATGTAACATGTGAAATGGACAGACACAATAAGAAGTGAAGCTGTGTTGGAAAGAGTGGATGAAGAAAGAATTATGCTGAAACTGATCAGGAAGAGGAAAAGGAATTGGTTGGGTCACTGGCTGAGAAGAAACTGCCTACTGAAGGTTGCACTGGAAGGTATGGTGAACGGGAAAAGAGTTCGTGGCATAAGAAGGTATCAGATGATAGACGAGATTAAGATATATGGATCATATGAGGAGACAAAGAGGAAGGCAGGAAATAGGAATGATTGCAGGAATTTGGGTTTGCAGTGAAAGATCTGCCCTTGGGCAGATGAATGAATGAATGAATGAATGAATGAATGAATGAATGAATGAATGAATGAATGAATGAATGAATGAATGAATGAATGAATGAATGAATGAAATGTTAATTATATTGCATATGGTTACTCCATCCACATTCTTCCTTAATATTTAAACTAATAATCTTCAAATGCTACATTTAAAGAACACATCATCAGTGTTGTGAACTTCTTCAGGAAGAATTTGTTTCCCAATTCTTGTTTGCACGAACCTGAACGTGTTAAACTAGAACTTATTGGTGGCGGTTCCTATCTTGTTGAGTCATAGACATACAATTGGCGCTCTTTTACTGAAAGCACAGGGTTACTACAAAAGAAATAGACGCTTTCACTCTTCTATAAAAGAAAAACTATCTGTAATATCCATATGCATTTACCGTTGTTAGGTAGAGGATTTCTAGAAATTTCGATAATGCACACTGTTTTTGCAGCATCTCTGATTGTTGCGCTTGCGGAAGAATATTAGTTAAGATGCTATCGATGACATCGACAAGGATTTGCTCTGTTAGTTTGAACTGTTGACGGGAGCAAACTTCTTCTCACAACCCCACTGTCTTCGGGGTGTTAAAAATTATAAATTATATTTACGAAACTCTTCCATAGTACTAGGTTCGCCTTGAAATAGACACCTGCGATCTCGCACAGTGGCCACCAAGGAGTCCCGATATACCGTGCAAAT
This sequence comes from Periplaneta americana, assembly GCF_040183065.1. Lineage (NCBI taxonomy): Eukaryota > Metazoa > Arthropoda > Insecta > Blattodea > Blattidae > Periplaneta > Periplaneta americana. The sequence goes on along the minus strand of NC_091129.1, from coordinate 4,581,446 downwards.
TTTTTCTTTGGGGATTTGTGAAAGACAAGCCTTACACATCCCTGGTAACTTGGACGAGTTAAAACAGCGCAAGACGAAAGCTGTGTCAAGTTCGATGGAGGAATGTTACACCGGCTTTAGGGTGAACTAGAGTGTCGCCATGATGTGTGTCGTGTGACACAAGATGTATATATTGAACATTTGTGAGCTCCCAAAATAAACTTCAACACTTACTTCATAATAGTAATATGCGTTACAAGAGCGGTATGTTGAAGTTTTCATGTTCCAGGAAAAGTTAGATAAAGCGAAACGTAGTTGAGCTTTTTTAATTTCCGAGAATTGAAAGAAAACATACCGCTCGTGTATCGTAAATTATTTTGTGCGAAGATCGTTTATTACATACCTGAAAGACGAATTTCTAATTAGTTGCAATGAAATCTCCATCTTGGTTTCTATTCAATGACGGCAAATTTGCAAAACAAAAATATCTATCTTCAACATTGTTGCTTTAAAATGTTTTCTGTGTTTACTATACTCCAGCAGGCCGTGATATACGTCTGTATTTTTTCCCCCAGTCTATTATGAGTCTGGAATCTTGTTGATTTTTCACGGCTTCCTTAATGTTACTTGCATCACGAATGCAGTAATTTGAGTGGAGTTTTAGAGTTTACTTAATTTTTGCAAATATTTAAAAACAATAATTAACAGTGCAATTTAGGTGAAATTGCAGTGGTAAGTTTCCAATTTATAATTATTACTATATTGAACGTGTGTAAAAATAATATGTTAAAAGCCTAAAGCAGTAAAATCAATATGTCACTTAAGTGGTAAGAAGAGGCAAATTTCTATGTGTATTAGGTTGGGAATACTGATTGTGCAATTTTAGACTTTCCGCGGATTGGTTTTGTGCGGAAACCAAGCAAATACGCACGATCTCGCACAAAATAATATAACTGATTTGTGATAACTTTAATAGTTTTGAATTTTCAAAACAATGTATTCTTTTTGTAGTAACCCTATGTATAAAGAAAGTCGAGAACTAATTAATAAGAGTATCGAACAATTTTCCAATGTAATAATTTTGAAAAGGAACATTGAAGATAATTTTATAGCTGCTCAAGTTATATAATTTAGCATTGGACAAAATGCAAATGCTCTGTCTTAGACTAAGTAAATGCATGGGGAGGGATAATTAAAGTTGTTACTTGTCTGTCATAGGACAGACAGGTAGATCATTTCAAACACGTTACAAAGAACACATCACAGCCATAACAAAATTACAAAACACCTCCACATATGCAGAACACATCACAAATGCTAACCACACCCACAGACATCAACACAGACATGGAAATACTACACATCCAACCAAAAAGCCAGAAACTAAACACACTAGAACAATATGAAATATACAGACACACGAAAACACATCCCAACGAAATTCTCAACACACAACTCAACTTCAAAACACACACACTCTTTGACTCTACACTATACCACAGGAACACACCCTCACAGGAAACAGAACAAGTGGCGCCAAGACCAACAACGACCAGTTCTGAAGATGACCCAAAAATAGGTCGAAACATGTAAACGAAGTACGTTGAAATTTAACACAGGAAAGTCTTACTATACATATTCCGAAATATTATAAAGTATTGACACCCCATCGTGAAAAGCACTCATTTCTGCACTTTACTACAGAATAATATTCTCACATGTTGGAATATTACCTCTGTTCTCTGCAGTGGTCTCTGAAGTACTATCGGAGATAGTTTCACTCCCAAACTTCTCACTGAATCGCGACCTTGGTTCTGTTGCTCTCTTTCTCCCAGCTTGCCACACGTTTGATGAGATAATTGCAAGTTTTATTCTTTTTTTACTAATTTCAGTTCAAGTTCTTTTTGTGACATTCTGTACGTCATTAAAATAAACATCATTGCTTGCAGTATTACTCATTTACAATAGACAGCAGTTTTGAGGTGATGGACTCAGTCCTGACGATTGAGAACTGAATGAAACTGTGGAAGAAACCAATGACCTCCTTAGGAATTGTAACACATGTATATACTACATAGTACATAATACATTATTTTTTATAATATACGCTGCACTTACACATAATATACTCTAACCCAGAGATGTCAAGGTCAGAGCACTTGAAAGACTCTTACCTGCTATCAAGCGCTCACTGGTTCGAAAGAATCTATTCTACAGTCAGTAGCGGTGAAAAACAAGGAGTGAGCAAAATGAACTTTATCGGCCTACAACTGCAAAATGAATTAAATAGCTCTTCAGTAATAGATAATGTGTTACGCCCATACAAGGAAACAAGACATAAAAGCATGTTTTTTATGGTTATTATTATTATTATTATTATTATTATAATTATTATTATTTTAGCTCGCAGAGTTAAGGCCGTAAGATCTTCTCTTACATTCAACCAGCAAAAACAATACATACATATCAATGAAGTTACAAGCTATAAAGATCACAACAAATTAAGTTAGTTAAAAGTTACGTGTATACAAGAGTTACTTATTGTATTGTATTGTATTGTATTGTATTGTATTGTATTGTATTGTATTTATTAGCATTCCATGGTTTTCATGCATTGCTTTACAGCTAGAATATGGAACAAGTCAAAAAACTTAATAATATTATAATGTCTTGGGATGTTATTCATAGAAATTTCGCTAGCTCGCGCTACGAGCGTGCTAAACTAGCCCAGGCTATCGACTGATTACTTGTACAGGATTCATATCATATCATATCGCTAACACTGGTTTATGAATACGGAAAACGTTAGTTCGCTGATCATCCACCGGAAGCCCGCGCTAAGAATGTCTATGAATATGGCCCTAAATTTATAGTCACAGTCTAGATGAAATATATACAGACGAGATTTACAATATAGTCTACTAGTACAACACAAAGTTCTAGTATCAATTTAATGAAGCATTATTGAATGTCATGAATTCACCTACAGAATAGAAGGCGTGAGAAATTAGGTACTTCTTTAATTTGGCCCTAAATAATCTTATGTTTTGAGTTTCTTTTTTTATATCGATAGGGAGGTTATTAAAAGTTTTTACTGCCATATAACGCACTCCTTTTTGATAGCACGATAGACTTGCCGATGGAGTATGAAAGTCATCTTTTGAGTGTATTTGTGCTATGAACTGTTGAATTAGTTACAAAAATTTTCACGATTATTTACGAGGAATATTATTAATGAAAAGATATACTGACAAGCCATGAATTAAACAATGAAATAGGCTACTATGAACTATTAATTAAACAATAAGATACAAACTGTAGGAAAATTGAAATATTTAATATACATAGAATGTTAATATATTCAAATAATGTTAGGTAATAGGAAGGAATTATTACGAAACAATTGTGAAAATATAGCGCTATCAGGATGCATGTTTAAAAAAAGAAGTTGCCATATAGTCAGTGAGCGTTAACGTCAATATAATTCGAATGAATTGCTAAGAAGGTCACACTTGAAGCTATTTTTAAAAGTGTTTATTGTCTTTCAGCCCCTAAAAGCCATTACAGAAAATGGAATAACATTTATTTTTTAAGTTTCTGAGAAAATGTAAAAATTTATGCTTTAACGCATATGTTTTAAAATTGCGCTACATTTCGGGAGGATTTCGGTTATCGCCAGTACGTGTCCCGAAGCCTCAAATTTCATTATACGTAGCGGAATTCCATTAAAGCTGGACAGTCTGAGGGTGTGGTCATCGACCTTTTGGAATTATAACATGCGCCTGGAATACAGGTCTTGACTAGTAGTAGTACAAGGAGGTTCGCTTCAAAGTCTAGACAGTAAACCTGTTCTTACGCATTACTGTTGGATATACAAGATAAAAAACACCTTCAGTGAGAGAAAGCAGCAGAAAAATACAAATGAACATACAAGTTTTTCATATGTTCAAATCCGTCATGTGATGGCATTTAAATTTATTCTCAAATTCACTTTACAAATTTTTACACATTTGAGCAATCGTGTAACACACGAAGACGCTATTTTATTGTTGAAATATATTTATTTATTTAACCTGCTATAGATAAGGCCATCAGGCCTTCTCTTCCCCTCTAACTGGGGATTACAACTACAATATTAAGAATAAAATTACAATTATAATTACAATTAATATAACTTACTTACTGGCTTTTAAGGTTCATTGCCGCCCTCACATAAGCCCGCCATTGGTCCCTATCCTGAGCAAGATTAATCCATTCTCTACCATCATATCCCACCTCCCTCAAATCCATTTTAATATTATCTTCCCACCTATGTTTCGGCCTCCCTAAAGGTCTTTTTCCCTGCGGCCTCCCAACTAACACTCTATATGCATTTCTGGATTTGCCCATACGTGCTACATGTCCTGCCCATCTCAAACGTCTGGATTTCATGTTCCTAATTATGTCTGGTGAAGAATACAATGCGTGCAGCTCTGCGTTGTGTAACTTTCTCCATTCTCCTGTAACTTCATCCCTCTTAGCCCCAAATATTTTCCTATTAACCTTATTCTCAAACACCCTTAATCTCTGTTCCTCTCTCAAAGTGAGAGTCCAAGTTTCACAACCATACAGAACAACCGGTAATATAACTGTTTTATAAATTCTAACTTTCAGATTTTTTGACAGATGACTAGATGACAAAAGCTTCTCAACCGAATAATAACACGCATTTCCCATATTTATTCTGCGTTTAATTTCCTTCCGAGTGTCATTTATATTTGTTACTGTTGCTCCAAGATATTTGAATTTTTCCACCTCTTCGAAGGATAAATCTCCAATTTTTATATTTCCATTTCGTACAATATTCTGGTCACGAGACATAATCATATACTTTCACTTTTCGGGATTTACTTCCAACCCTATCGCTTTACTTGCTTCAACTAGAATTTCCGCGTTTTCCCTAATTGTTTGTGGATTTTCTCCTAACATATTCACGTCATCCGCATAGACAAGCAGCTGATGTAACCCATGTAACTCCAAACCCTGTCTATTATCCTGAACTTTCCTAATGGCATATTCTAGAACGAAGTTAAAAAGTAAAGGTGATAGTGCATCTCCTTGCTTTAGCCCGCAGTGACAATTAGTATTAAATTTACAAATACAATTAAAATCAAAGTACTAAAAGATTAACTGAATAATAATAGCTAGACAGTTTATTGTAAAATTTAAGAACAGAGAAGCATTTCTTTTATTGATTAAGTAAAAATTAAACCTGCTCTACGCAGTAAGAAAATGCTTAATAAGCTTGCTTTTGAACGCTACTAAATTCCGACAGTCTCTGATGTCACTGGGTAGGGTATTCCACAAGCGCGAGAGAGAGATTGTGTATGATGATGAATACGATGATGTCTTATGTGTTGGTATGGCTAGTATGCGGCTGTTTTGCGTGCGTGTGAAGAGATTATGACAGGTAACTGAAACGGGAGGCAAGGTAGGTAGGTGTAGAGGTGTGAAGGACTTGGAAAAGGAGAACAAGAGAATGAAAATTTCTACGTTCGTTAAGCCGGAGCCAGTTTAGAGTTTGGAAGGATGGGGTAATGTGGTCAGCTCGACGGACATCGCAGACGAAGCGAACACAAGAATTATGAACACGTTGTAATCTTTGCGACTGGTTGACATTGAGTCAGTCAGTAGAGAATCACAATAATCGAAGTGGGGTATTACTAGTGTTTCCACTAGTATTTTCTTTAATTATAGCGGGAGGAATTTTCGAATGCTGTTTAAGGAATGTAGTATGGAAAGAACTTTTTTGGTAATACGGGTTACTTGGTTATTCCAGTTTAAATGCGTATCAAAGTAAACTCAAAGGTTTTGAACACAGGAAGCAAAAGGGATTATTGTGTCGTTCAACTTGGCTGGAAGAGCAGGATTAATATTGCATAATAGACGTTGATGTCCCACTAGGATTGCTTGTGATTTTCTTGCATTGAGAGTCAAACCAAACTTTCTGGCCCATGCAGATATAGATGCAAGGCCCTCGTTAAAATTTTGTATTGCGTCATTGAATGAGTCAGGGGTTGTATGGATATAGATTTGTAAATCGTCATGTCTATGAAGGCTTAATATACTGATAATTATACAGGGACATCATTTTATTTTTACTAACATTTTTAATATTAACCTGTCTATACCTTTACAGAACCGGAAACACCGCTTGCTTCCCCCTCCAAGACTGGAGTTCGATGATACTGGCGTAAAACACAAATCACTCTACTAGGTATAGGAAGGAAGAAATGTAGTTCATCCATTTACGTAAACTATGAAATATCGCGATTTTGAGTTTGATAATTTTCATTAGGTTTTTCTTTAATCAAAGTACAGTACTGTATTAAGAATAAGTGTTTTTACTCACGAAGTGAGTTATCCATGCGAAAGTATTCATTATGCAATGTATATTATACTGTCTACAGCACATTAGCGTACAATATAGAGAAAGAAGTTAAATTGAAAAATAATCATAATATGAATATTTAAACACAATTTTGAAAATGGTGGCCCGTTCATTTCGATACAGGCTTCAGATCTTTTGTGCATATTATCACACTATAGACTATTGCATCTAATTCCAATTGCCAGTTTCGTCCTTCGTACTAGTAACTCATGTTGAAATAATTCTGTACCTACTGTACGTACTGTAAATTTAATCTTCATTTCTGCCCGACCCGAAAATATAAAATTACTCAGACATGCTATCTACTGTCCGTCCAAGTGGTTATGCCGCAGGATTGTAGAAAGGGAGGAAATCACGTGACAGTTAATTACGTAACGTGGCCCTTTTATTTAATTTAAATTAAACAGCTGTATAATATTACGTAAACTTCCAATTCCTAAGAGAAATTAATGTTTTCAGAAAAGAGCTAAGACAGCCCAGCTATTACAGAGGGGCTATTACTGCTTTCTTAACAAGCCATATCTTTGAATCATACATGGGCGTCCAGTGCAGTGTTTTTATTAGTTGAAACGCGGACCTCCTGTTGTCAACGTAACCCATCCAGAAGTCAGTGAAATTGTTCACTGTTCTGGACATTCCTATGTATCAAGCCTGCAGAACCGTAGCTCTTGAGAACGACTGCTATACTCCCCTTTCTTACCCCACCCACCTTTTCAACCAGTGCGGTCATGGCGTTCTAGTTATGCTCGGCTGCATTAATATTCATTCGAGGCGTCAGGTATACAATACGCTATCAGGAATTAGAAATGAACAGATAATAAAATCCTTAGGAACATACCTTTAGAAAGTAAGAAAAAAATGAATGAGGAGAATAAATAAATTAAAAGACACGTAAAATAAATTTAAAAATGTATGTGTGCATATAATGTAAAATGGTCTACCTATGTATATATCGTCCTATTACTAGTAAAGTGGATTAAATCCACTTTTTGTGTAAAATAAGTTAAGTACAGTCCCCGACTTGTCTTTTCGTGCTCTGTATTCTACTAAAATAAGTCCGAAATGTTGCTTGCAGGTAAAAAAACCAATTACTTTATTTGAAGAATTTATTATGATTTTTCGTGCATTAATAAAGTTTTAATTCCTTCAGAATATGTATGGTAAGACTTTCCTGTGTTAAATTTCAATGTACCTCGTTTACATGTTTCGACCTATTTATGAGTCATCTTCAGAACTGGTCGTTGTTGGTCTTGACGCCACTTCTTTTGTTTCCTGTGTGGGTGTGTTCTTGTGGTATAGTGTAGAGTCAAAGAGTGTGTGTGTTTTGTGTGTTTAATTCCAGTTTTTACGAAACTTGTATTACTGGTCTTAACTGGTTTTACTAGTAATAGGACGATAAATAAATTGTACGTTGATAAGTGAGTGATAGCTATATGACCAGATGTCAATGCTGTCATTCAACATTGTAACGCATCTAGCCAAATAAGTGAATAATAAATAAATAAATACATAAGTAAATAAGTAAGTAAGAAAGTAAATAAATAAATAAGTAAATAAATAAATAACTAAATAAATAAATACATAAGTAAGTAAGTAAACAAACAAACAAATAATACGTGTACTGCAGTTTAAAGAGAACTGAACATGACAAAATCTAAACCAGTGAAGGAATACTACTTCCAAAGGAAATGGGAATATGATTATTTTGTTGTTGAAGGCGAAAGAATGGCTTGTTTACTGTGTCCCATCCAATTTATTTCCACTCGTCATTTCAATATTAAAACACATTTCAACAAAGTCCATATTAAGAATTATGGAATGCACAAACTTTCGGGTAAGTTCATTATTACGAACTGTATATTGATTATTTATTTATATACTGTAAAATTAAGGACGTCACTCGTTGTGTTCATTTTGAATTGAAATTAATAGTGACTTTCAAGGTTAATTACTTAAATGCTATAAATTTATGTTACCGTAGGTGATGATTGGAGGAAAGTTACCGAAAATCTGAAACAGGTTAGGTGCAAAGAAATTTCAAAGAAACTACCGACAGGAAATCTAGCATAATTGTAAACCTTGAAACGAGATAACACATTATAAATAGAATACATTTGTTACAATCTTTTTTGAAAATTACATGCAGCCACTGATGGACTTTTGATGACAAGAGAAGGTAAATAACTCTACGCGGAAGTCGATCATCCCCAATAGAAGTGGAGTGAGGCTGACGTCATATTTCCCCTCCTTACGATTTCTGCAGCCCTGATTTAAGAGAGGTACGGAATAAATATACCTTTTGAAATATCCTTAATTATTATATCTTTCATTAGAAACGGAGGAAGTAGAACCCAAACCCCTCTTAAATAACGTTTACAAGAATACTCAATATTGAATTTGTCGTTTGGTGTCAAAGGAACATTTTACTGACTTAGGTCTGGTTTTCGTGCATTGGGCATGACTCTCTTTCCCCTCGTAGTTTTGGACTCCATAGCTCGCACGATTACGTAATGATCAGAGATATAATCAGCCTCAGTAATTATCCAGGATGTCGAGGAAGACACTGCCTATTTGAATCATGTTCGAATACAGTATTTCGAATCGCGTAACGCAGGAAGAACTAACATCGAGTATTAAATACGTCAGCTGAGCGTAGTAACCGTTACAGGCACATCATGACTCCCTACTATTCTCTTTTATATAACAAGGATTTCGTTGTCAAGGTTACTCGCTGTGAGCTCTTTAAACACTTCGTTAGGTTTCACGTATAGGTCCGCCAAGTAACTATTCCAGTATCGCCATGGATACAGTGAAAGGTTCACGGAGAGGAATGCAATTCATCTCCTACACCATTTCTTCCTGAAGGAAAATATATATTAACTAGTGGCTTGTGCAGCAAATACTGCAAACTAAGTCCATAAGAAGTTCAAATAAAAATTGTTCAGATTTATTTTCAATGAAGAATACCAGTTATTTTGAAAGTTATTTGCTTCCATAATACTCCCTCTGAATGTTTTCATGCCAAATAGTTTTCCTTGAACCTATCTGTCTTCAGTTCTTGAGTTTCAATGCGAAATCGAAGTAACAATATCAGGACGATCAGCGAGTCTTTCATATAGTCGTTTCTCAGTAAATTATAGAAATGAATATCTAATATAAAATATTCTCTCTCTGTGTCTACATACATAAAGCCCCAAAAGGTTTCACTTTCATATCATCAGTATACCATTATGTGTTGCATTAACTATGATAATATTTCATTTTTAATGGTAATAATGTCATCAAACATTCTTAAGTTTTGTAATTCTTAATATACAATACACAGCTGTACTCTGAAAACTACAGACCAGAGAATCAGACCTGTAAATTATTTTTTGTACGTTATCAAAAAATTACACAAATGAAGATCGACATATTGGCATTATGATGTGAAAGAGCCATCTGAACTCTAACTATATCAGCAATCCTGTAGGTCATGGCCTTCGTGTAATAGTCTGTTGTTTATTGTAGTGTGTGTTTTGTTTTATTCTGAAATGCAATTAATTAGTTCTCAAAACTGACGAAAGATGGATTTTGGAAAATATAAAAATGATGTAGGAAAATTGACATTTCACTGAAAAACGACTATTTTTCTGAAAACTTTGGGTTCCAAGCTTCAAAATGAGGGGTCATTTATTAAAATCCTTTCAGCCGTTTTCCCGTAATTTCTATTACCAGTTCAAATTATATATATAGATAGAATAGATATTACTTCTACCTTAAAATATTTTCAAAATGAACTTACCACTTAGCTTGTACAATGTACTTAGCAAAGTCCACAAAACCAGTGCTTTTTTCTTAATGTGGAATGCTCTTATAGTTACGGACAATATTTCATAACTCTTCAATACTATATTTATGTCTACGGACATGTCAAAATCATAGCTCTCAATCATCTTAGGTGCTATGATGTATCAGCTGTACTGTATTATATATATGACACTGGCTTTTACTAATGAATTTAGGAAAACAATACTGTCTGAAAAAAATCTAAAAATCCAATGCATATGTGAAGCTATGAAAAGAACTTTAGAAAAGAACTTTAGGAACATAGCTAAAATTGAAGCGTTCGGCCAAATAACGGTCTATGTTACAATCTGCTAACTGTGCAGGAGGAAGAAAAATGTTAAATCGTAATTCCGGTCATAAATTTACTACCGAACGGGCTACATATACCGTTATTCCATCAATATGTTTTCTACACCAAGCGAAGTATACGATTGTATGTCATTGAAAGTCATATTACACATCATAGAAGTTTGTAACATTTTAACTCCACAGAAATGCTACTGGAGAGTACAGACAATAAACAGTTTTATACAATCAGGATATTATTAAATATACAAAATCAGTAAAAAGTTAAATTATGAACACTATAATATTAAGACATTTATTTTTAAATGCTATATATTAATATGAATTAACACCATATAATTTATTAAATTTACACTCGATGTCATATTATGAATAAACATACAATATTGATCAAATAATAATAATAATAATAATAATAATAATAATAATAATAATAATAATAATAATAATAATAATAATAATAATAATAATAACAATAATAATAATAATAATAATAATAGTAAAAATAATAATAATTCTTTATTTATACTGGCAGAGTTAAGGCCATAGAGCCTTCTCATACACTCTACCAGGTCACAAAGTATTGTATAAGCAGTGAAAATTTAATAAAAAGTTAAAGAACAGAATACTAACATATTACAAAATAATAATAATAATAATAATAATAATAGTAATAATAATAATAGCATAATAAAATCGACACTAAACAACATGAAAATAATACCATAATAGAAAAAGAAAAGAAAGTAAAATACATTGGAATATAGTGAAAGCAACTCATTTAGTACAAATGATTAATATGGAAAACGTAAAGAACAATATAACAAAATGGAATGTAATAAAATAATAATGAAATAAAAAAGAAATACGAAAATTAAATAAAATTCACAATAAAAGGGTATGATAATAAATTCATCGGCTGATAAAGAGAACAAAAAGGGGAAAGGAAGGAAAAATAAATATATAGTCTATATTTTTACAAAATTATCGCAGAGAAAAGGGCTTATAACTGAAAGGAATCTAATTCAAAAAGTGCAATTTTAATTTATTTATGAAACTAGACAATATCCGACAGTCTCTGACATGTTGTGGTAGAGAGTTCCAGAGATGAGCTGCAGAGACGGTGAAAGATGAAGAGTAGAAGGATGTTCTGTGTTTAGGAATGGAGAGTGTGATATGATGTTGTAACACTATTATTAGAAAATAACTGCAGTATTGAGGTGTAATGACACCATTAAATTAATGAAAGTTGTAACAATAACAAATAAATAAAGAAAATTAAAATATTGCACTTGAGAAATTGTGCGGGGATAGAATTTGAACCCCTGTCCCGAATATTCAGTATTCATCCCAACAGGTGGGTTATCTATTAGGTATAAATTTTATAATAATGAAGACAATAACAATCACAGTTTTTAAATGCTGACTGTCAGAGAGTAATACATTTTAAACAGCTCCTTACTAACATCAATATCAAGCTGCGAGCACATCTCCTTACAAGAATTTTCACAAATCTGTTCCTGTTACGAAATACATTGATAAATTTCTAAGATAAACTATAGTAGCAAAACACAACATGGACCAACTAACACTAGGTAAAGTGTGAATTAAAATACAACTAATAAAATACTGCAAAAATAACAGACAGAAACTTACATTACTTGGGGAATCTTTCGCACTAACTTGCGACTTCGTTTTCCTTGTTGTATACTCAAGACCTTTATCTCTCAGCGACTTTCGTGATACATCTTTCCACTTATTACTATTAATTTGTCTGGATCCTTTTCTTTTTTAGATTTATTTAGCCGGTCAATATCTACCGTAGAAATTGTCACTGTCTTGCAGTCGTCCATTTTACGCAATACATCAACCGAAACCTGATGCACACAGTTCAAGTACCCAGTATTCGTAAAGAGAACAAACTCCCTTGCAATAACTCCCGATACGATGTAAACAGCTGGATACGCTAGAAGTGGCTAGTGACATAGATCGTTGTTCGAACCTAGAAATTCATGGTTGTAACTCGTGTAGAAACGCCTCTGATACAGATATTGAAAAACAATTTTTGTGACAGCTGTGTAAGACTATACAGAACATTATTCCATTAGAAACTCGTTTTTGAAAAATTGTAACATAGACCGTTATTTGGCCCAACGTTTCAATTGTACAAAACTTTAAGAGTACCCACCTCGCTGTATGGGAGTGAAACGTAGATAATAGGCTCAAAAGAAAGAAATATGATACAGGGTATGGAGTTTATATGTTTAAGATATGCGAAAGATTGTATGATTATAGATAAAATCTATATTATGGATAAAAGTTAAGAATAATACTTAATGCTTTTAAAAATAACTTTTATGCTCGACCATGCCGAAATGTAGTAATTATACACCTGGTAGCAGTCCTTTAATGCATGTCATTAAAGTACACCTATTCATTAAAGTTCTGGTTTTCGATTATTCTCGGATATGCAATCGAAAGACAACGAGGGAAACGTCACGCAGGCTGGAAATCCAATACTGTCGCAGAAGGTTATGTTCTGTTACTGTAATAATTAGCGTTAATTGTAAATAATATTCAAATAAATTCAATTTGTCATCTCGTTTTTCAATTCCAAATCAATTTCCAGATTATACATTCTCTGCATTATATCAAGGTCAATGACATTATTGTTCCTCGGAAAAAATCAATACTTTCGCGTCTGCGCACATCTCACAATTTACGAGCTATGCACAAGGTCACTTCCGCTCTTCAGTCAGATACGAATAAAATGAATACTTCTGAATAATTTCAAGTTAGAAATATGGTCAAGCAAAAAAAGTCGTATGAAAAAAGTCGTCGCTTGCGCTCGTTTCATAAACAAACATACTCGCGTCTTAATTACTATCATTATAGGCTCGTTGCATAATGTACTATTAATTCCACAAATATTATGAAAATTGCATAGGATTTCCAATTCTGAAAGTATTGTCATGCAAAAAATAGTATGGATTACACATGTGTTGAAATGCGTAACAGAATCTAGAGAAAAGAAACACGACGACTTCATCTAGTCTCTTACAACTTTCCTTCGACTTTCTTACAATAAACTTACCACACTTATGATAAAATATACCTTCTGTTATCTGTCCAAAATTATGCTCAGTAAATTTGGCACTTTTGAGTTCTCATGTCGTTAATATTATTTTGAGTTTCAGTCGCTTCAAAATCTCTTCTCCCTTGTTTTGAGTGTTGAGTTCTCCTGTTACGTAATAGTGACCAACCATACTAGATAAATGATGATTTAATATAGAGCTAGACACTTTTGTTATAATTATTTATATTCGTATGCTGATGATACTGTTTTACTTTTTAGCGGAAAAACTTGGACTGACGCTTATTATAATGCAAATTGCGGGTAAAATTAATAAAAAATGGTTCGATTTAAATTCACTTGTAATTAATAAAGATAAAACAATAGCTATCCCATTTTCTTTAAATAATAAAGTTAATAAACCAATTTCATCTATACTACTAATTAAAATGCATAATTCTGATTGTTCCGATATAAATTGCAATTGTTCAGTTATTAATGAAGTTTATGAGGTTAAGTACTTAGGTATAATTATTGATAATCATTTAAATGGAATAATAATCATATTCATTATATTGTAATAAATTACGTAAAACATTGTTACTTTGTTATTGTAAGAAATATTTTGTCAATTAACTGTTTACGTGTAATTTATTTAGCATTATTTCAATTTATATTTATGTATGATATTATAGGTTGGGGTGGAACTTATAAATCCAACCTTTATCCGTTAATTTTACTACAGAGAAAAGTAATCAAATTTTGTTTAAAAAAGCAGAAAATTTACCCAACTCAATTGTTGTTTAAACATTTCAACGCTTTCAACATTAAACAAATGTATTATTTTATTTTATTAAAATATTTTCATAGAATTTTTAATTACTTTGAAAGGTATATACATAAATATAGAACTAAAAATATGAATTCTCTGCGTTTGTCTGAACCAAAATGTAAAACCAATCCAGCTTTTTATCATAGCATGAGTCAAGGTCCCAGATTATTAAACAGATTTTATTCCAATATTATTTTAACCACGAATCCTCTCCAAATTAATAAAAAGAATAGAAAAAATTGTATTGGATTTATAGTTCGGGTTTAAGCATATTAAACACTATTTAATCTATATTCACTCTCAATTTTAATTTTATTTTTGTCTGTATTGGAATCCCCTCCTGAGCACGAGTCTTACTCATTCAGGAGTGGGCTAGATTATCTTTCATTGTATTTATTAGTACTAGCCGTACCCGTGCGCTCCGCTGCACCTATTAATAATAAGAAAGTAATTACATAATTAAAATAGGACGTTTTATCCAGGGAACATTCGTGTTTGATAGAATGATAAATCGTTTAATATTTTACTTAATTTAAATTGTATTTAAATAATTAAAATGTGATCATTTTGGTCCAGAGAGCAATCATTTGGTGCAATGACATTACCTCTAACATGTTTCTTATTTGTTATTACAAGCAACCATAGTTTAATGAAGATTGACATATCATTTACTTTTAATGTGTATAGAGGAACAGAGACTACGGCTGTTTGAGAATAAGGTGCTTAGGAAAATATTTGGGGCTAAGAGGGATGAAGTTAGGGAGAATGGAGATAGTTACACAACACAGAACTGCACGCATTGTATTCTTCACCTGACATAATTAGGAACATTAAATCCAGACGTTTGATATGGGCAGGGCATGTAGCACGTATGGGCGAATCCAGAAATACATATAGAGTGTTAGTTGGGAGACCGGAGGGAAAAAGACCTTTGGGGATGCCAAGACGTAGATGGGAAGATAATATATTGAAAAGGATTTGAGGGAAGTGGGATATGATGATTGAGAATGGATTAATTTTGCTCAGGATAGGGACCAATGGCGGGCTTATGTGAGGGCGGCAATGAACCTCCGGATTCCTTAAAAGCCAGTAAGTAAGTAAGTAAGTAGACTTTATATTACTAGCTATGTGTTTCAGAAATTACTGTAATAACATTGTAGAATTATGTCCATCTCGAGAAACTACACTTTCCAATGGTCAAATAATATTTAAACAATTAATTAGTTTCCGATATTACTTCATACAAACACAGAAACATTCTTTTAGGCTATGTTTAATAGCTTTCGATTGTTGTCCAAGGCCCCTTATAGACGAAGTCATTTGTTTTTACTTCAGTACAGCGCCATAGATGGTGTTGTTATTGTAATTTTAAAACTCATTTATCTCATTAAATATCAGTTCTATCAACATTTTGTGTAGAACAAAACTTATCGGAAATGATTTTTAAAGAAACTTTTGTTATGTGACATTTTTCATGAGAATCTATACTAATAATAAATCTGTAGCTAAACTTTTTCTGGTAATTTTCGATTTTCCAAAAATAATTGGCGTTAACATATATAATTAATCATCCTGAAACCGAAAATCGCTTTTTTGAAATTTTTGTTTGTATGTCTGTCTCTCTGGATGTTTGTTAACTTTTCACGCGATAATGGCTGAACCGATTTATACGAAAATTGGAATATAAGTTAAGTTCGTTGTAACTTAGATTTTAGGCTATATGGCATTAAAGGGGAGGGTTATAAGGGGGCCTGAATTAAATAAATCGAAATATATCATTATTATTAATTTTCATGAAAAATATTACATGACAAACGTTTATCTAAAAATCATTTTCGATAAGTTTTATTTTTTGAAAAATTTTGATAGGACTGAGATTTAAAGAGGTAATTTTTTATAATTAAAATGACTGCCATCTAAGGCCGTGTAATGAAATAAAAAACAAATGACTTCGTCTATAAGGGGCCTTGGACACCAACAATCGAAGCTATAAAAGAGAGCTACAGAGAAAGTTTCTGTGTTTTTTGAAGTAATATCGGAAGCTAAATTAACCGATTTGTATAATTAATTATTAATTCACCATTGGAAAGTGTAGTTTCTCTAGATGGACATAATGCTATAATGTAATTACAGTAACTTCTGAGTGAATCGAGGACAGGTAAGATTAAAAAGGCTTCTTATGCACAGAAAACTTGATAGGCTATTCTGTATATTCCTTTCCTGTATTTCTTAAAATAATGTTTATGTAAACATTCATTTAAATCTCAGAGAATTAACGAACAACAAGAGTGTACTGATTTAGTATGCAGTAATAGTACATTAGCTTAGCATTCCATTATTTTATAATTCAAATTTTAACTATGCTCAATTGAAACGTGTTAAAATACGTAAAATGCATATATATTAAATGCAATGCAAAAGAAATTGGGTAATGACCCAAGCTGATTATGTTGCCCTATTGTAAAAGTTGTTCCTCCTGAGATTCAAGAGCCCCCATAACAAAATAAAAACTTACTTATCAAAGTACATCCGTTATCAACACACTTTTTATATAATGAAATATAATATAATATAAGTTATTTGAAGGGTTGAGAACCATAGTGGGCCAAGCGCCATTTACTGAATACGTGGAAAATAAGGGTTAAAATTAAGTTATTACCATAATTCAATGGAAACATACAGAAAGTAAAATAAAGTATAGACATTAAATCTAAATGATGTCAATATTCATTGAACTATGTTTGCATGTAATAAAAATTAAGAAACATGTTAAAGGAATTGTCAATGCACCAAATGAGTGCTCCGTGGACCAAAATGATCGCATTTTAATTATTTGAATACAATTTAAATTAAGTAACATATTAAACGATTTATCCTTCTATCAAACACGAATGTCCCCTAGATCAAATGTCCTATTTTAATTATGTAATTACTTTATATTTATTTCTAACGGGTGCAGCGGAGCGCACGGGTACGGCTAGTCAATAATAAGGGAGATTTCGATTTATTTAATTCAGGCCCCCTTATAACCCGCCTTTAAATAAAGTATTTTGAATGCCATATAGTCTAAAATCTAAGTTACAACGAACTTAATTTATATTCCAATTTTCATACAAATCGGCTCAGCCATTATCGCGTGGAAATGTAACAAACATCCAGACAGACAGACAGACATACAAACAAAATTTTCAAAAAATCGATTTTCGGTTTCAGGATGATTAATTATATATGTTAACACCAATTATTTTTGAAAAAGCAAAAATTACCAGAAAAATTTCGCTTACAGATTTATTAATTATTACTAATAGATAGATTTGTATTTGTTTCAAACTTACTAACAATAATAAATAAATAAAATAAATAAATGAATTGGAACATGGGACAAGTATGATAAGATTTGCGAATCTGATGTACGATGTGTTTCATTTCTTTGTGTTTCCATGCACCATTTTGTCGTATTCCACACAAAACATTCATCTTACAGACATGCAAGACGATCTCATAGAATTTTCAAACACGTCCCCTTTGCTTGACACTTCCCTTATCTCTTGTAATCCTTTTTTCTCTTTCAACCCCTGCCACCGATGTTGAAAGTTGATCTCATTTCTGTGAAAGCCCGTGCAGAACCCCGAAACCCTTGTCACTCGGGCAGTCGATATTTCGATCCCAAGCAGTACAGCAGACAAAAGTTCTGACACTCCGTCCGGCCGTCCCTGAGATCAGCCAATCTTGTTCAATATAACTTCTGAGATTAAGAGGCCAGTGTGTGGAGTTGTGACTACAGCCATGTTCCATTACTTCACTTTAAGGACCCGCACCTTGTTCCAGCCTTCTCATCAGCTGTAATAGGATTTGAAGCCAAGTCATTCCTTGCTGGGCTTCGTAGGTGATGTTACACACATTCTTAAAGTGACCCATAATACGAAGACAAGATATTGCCCAGCTTGGACAAACCGTGCCCTGTACATCGTCTACAATTCTACACTGCCTTGGTGTAAGTTCATTCAGCATCTGTTAAATATTCCACGGAAAAAAGCATTGATCCATTTAATACTGATTCTTCAGCAGGGATCAGCTGATAAGCTGTAGACTCACTAAAATACCAGAAAATTTGCTTTCTTTGCTAGTTTGTGTTTGAGACATTACACTAAAAGAAATCTGTTAATAAAAATTTGTCCGACCAAAAATATGGATTACCTAACAAATTTCATTTATACGGATTTTAAGGGGACACGATTTCTAATCTCCACAATTTTGATTGTAAGTTTTTGAAATTTTAAAATCGAATAGATGTTGATGAGGTATATATGGACAATTATTTTCAAAATTTTATGTTGAAAAATGTACTCGGAAGAAAATAAAATATAAAAAAGTGTGTATAATTTTACTAAACAAACATCTGGGTCACATATAAAGATAATTTGTTTCTTAAAATTTTAAAATGATGCTAAGACTACGTACAATGAAATGGTGCATGGGTTTGTTCCTAGTCACTACAGTTCATCAGTAGAAAAAAATTAACTTTTAACATTGACCAAAATTTACGAAAACTCAGTAGCGTGTCCCCTTAAAGTATTAACTATTGAAGAAATTTATAAATATAGTTTACTAACTTACTACCACAGAAATCAAATAAAACATAAATCTAATCGACATGAATATCGTACTCGAAGACAAAAGTCTACTGTCCCATTAATTGAGCCTAAATGTCATACAAGTGCAGCTCTTAAACATGGTGCCAGTTTCGGCCCAAGACTTTATAATAAAATTACAAACCATTTTCCAAATTTGAAATATTTCAAAATTGAAGCTTTTAAAAAAGAGATTTGTAAAATTATCCATGATATAATAATATTAACAAATGTATTTTTTTTACCTTTTATTTCTGTCGACTATATTCATGTTTTTATTGAATATCACTGGCTTCCGTCGGATTGTCAATTTATATTAAATGTGTATTTTTCTTTCTTTTTCTCTTTCTTCTTTATTCTTGCTCTTGTGTATAATTTTTTGGTTTGAATTAAGTTACTTACAGTATTTAGTAAACTGTCCTTGTAAATTTTATGTTAGCCTATATTATTGGCTAAGACCACACCGTACACGAGCCTGGCTCTTAATGTAGTGGCTACTAATTTTTCAGTTGTTACCCTTAACAACACTCTAATCCCTTATTCATCTATCGTAAAAAATCTTGGCTTCTTTTTCGATAATAATCTAAGTTGGAATTTTCAAGTTAAAGAAACGATAAAAAAATCTGTTCCTCCATTCACTGTTTGAGTCGCTTGAGAAACTTCTTGCCCCAGCAACTAAAACTCACCCTAGTACAAACTCTAGTAATGCTGCACTTCGATTATTGTGACGTTTTGTTAAGTGACCTAAGTTCTGAACTGTCAGTCAAGTTACAGCGAGCTCAGAATATGTGCGTCAGATACGAGTGCAACATCCGACGATACGATCACATATCACCTCCTTCGCAAGTCTTTCGTGGCTCCGACTTAAAGAACGCAGAACTTTACAGTCTTTGCCTTTACTCTTTCGAATTCTGCACACCTCAACACCAAATTACCTTTCGTCTCGTTTCTCTTATTTATACTCTAACCACGACGTAAATACCAGAACACTTATCTGTGGCACGCTAAGTATACATCTTCATAGAACATCTCGTTATTCATCATCTTTTACAGTATCCACCTCGCGTCAATGAAATTCCTTGTCACAAAGTATTAGGGGCTGCAAGACAATAAACACCTTTAAAAATAGCTTAAAAGATAACCTTATTAGCATTTCTGATTGTTGTCTTATACAGTGTAAATGTCCGATTATTAAAGAGTCCTCTGAAGTTAAGTATTTAGGCATAATTTTCTATAATCATTTAAAATGGAACCAACAGATTAATTATCTTTGTAATAAATTACGTAAAATAGTATATTATTTTGTTTTATTGAGGAATTACTTGTCAATAAGTTTATTACGCACAATATATTTAACTTTATTTCAATCGGTAATTATTATGGAATTATAGGATGGGATAGCTCATTTAAATCCAATTTTAATCCACTTTATTTATTACAGAAGAAAATAATTAAAATATGTCTTCATAAACCTATTGATTTTCCATCTCAAAATTTGTTTATAGACTTTAATGTACTTAACGTAAGACAATTTATTATATTGTATTAATAAAATTCATACATAAAAATTGAAGTAATTTTGAATTGTATTCTCATAGTTATGAAACAAAAGGTATGAATTCTTTAAGATTGTTTGAACCAAA
Organism: Periplaneta americana; assembly: GCF_040183065.1. Classification (NCBI taxonomy): domain Eukaryota; kingdom Metazoa; phylum Arthropoda; class Insecta; order Blattodea; family Blattidae; genus Periplaneta; species Periplaneta americana. The sequence goes on along the minus strand of NC_091129.1, from coordinate 4,560,724 downwards.
ATGCAACACTGTTACAGTATTTAATCATAGTAGTAATTTAGGCCCAAGAATATATAACAAATTTATATTTAAATATCCTAATCTTGTCAATTCTAATATTTCTACTATTAAATTTAAAAAGTTATGCATGCATTTTATAAAAATTGAAAAATTGTAAATTTAAATATATATGCTATAATTGCAAATTGTATTGTATAATTATTAATTTCAATTCAGGAATCCGCCCCTGAGCACGAGTTCTACTCTTTCAGGGGCGAGCTAAAGTTTCTCTGTATATTTTATAATTTATGTTACAATTATTAGCAAAATAATAAATAAATAAATAAATATATAAATTTCACTCCAATCATACTGACTTAAACTATCACTGACTACATTGTTACTTTTTTCTTTAGACATCATCCTGATAGTGCTGTATTTTCAAAATTGTCTCATAATAATCTCTTTCTATTATCTAATATTATTTGAAATATATTAACATTCTATGTATTTTAGCTTAATTCTGCTACACAGTTTATTTCAGTGTTTAATTAATAGTTCATAGTATTTTGTTGTTTAATTCGTAAATAACTCTTGTATACATGTAACTCTCATCTAAATCAAATTGTTGAATTCTTTGTAAGTTCATGCATATGTATATATACTTTTTGCTGGTTGAGTGGAAGAGAAGGCCTTACGGCCTTAACTCTGCCAGCTAAAATAAATCATCATCATTATTATTATTATTATTATTATTATTATTATTATTATTATTATTATTATTATTATTATTATAGACACATTTTTATTTTATAAATTTAATTTGTACTTACTAGCTAGCTACTTAAATAAATAAATAAAATTAAAACAAAAAGACACGTATGTTGTTTAAAGTAATGATCAAAAGTACAATATTTGACATTTAATATTAATTACGTTTGGACTGAAAACGGTTTGACGCGGACAAAGATGGGGACATAATAGACTACGGTTTGCCACTAACACCTAGTTTCATTCATTCTTTAGAAGGAGTTTCAGTATAATTATATCCAGACTTCACAGCTCGATAGAGCATATTTAGAACTCTACGAAATCATATAAAACTCAACTTCGTCCGTAGGTGCACTTGATACGGATTGGAACGGACCTCCTCATATGACCCATATACCTTAACGTCATCTACTATTTTGTATTTATTTCTGCCCCCGAACTCCTTTCCCCTTCACCATTACTTGTAGTGCATCCTTCAGTAGGCTGTTTCGTCTCAGCCAGTGACCCAAGCAGTTTCTTTTTCTCTTCCTGATCAGTTTTAACATTATTCTATCTTCACCCACACTTGCCAACATAGCTTCATTTCTTATTCTGTCTGTCCATTTCATATGCTCCATTCTTTTTAAGTGCTTCTAATCGCTTCTCACTTCATCGCAATTCTATACTCCACACAAAGCACTTCAATAGTCTTTTCCTTAGTTTTATTTCCAGAGGTCCGCAGAAGATGCTGCTTTTTCTATTCAAAGCTTCCTTTGCCATTGCTATCCTCCGTTTGACTTCCTGGCAGCAGCTCATGTTACTGCTTATAGTACACCCCAAGTATTTGAAGCTGTCCACTTGCTCTACTGCGTCATTTAGAATTCGTAAGTTTACCTCTTTACTTTTCTTCCTGTGACCATGGTCTTCGTCTTCTTGGTATTTATCTTCACCCCATACTACTCACAATTGTCATTTAGCTCCAGTAACATATCCTTTAGTATCATCTCCTTTTCTGCTAACAACGCCATATGATCAGCGTATCTTATGCACTTTTATACGTCGTCCTCCTACTATCACTGCTCCCATGTTCCGAAAACAGTTCTTCACTAAATCCTCCAAGCAGATGTTGAACAGAGTATGTGATAAAGCATTCTTGTCGTATTTCTTTGCAACTTTCACATCCTTGTGACATTTCTTCTCCTACCCTGACTTTGACATTTTGTTTTTATATATTATTAGCCGTACCCGTGCGCTCCGCTGCACCCGTTAGAAATAAATATAAAGTAATTACATAATTGAAATAGGACATTTGATCCAGGGAACATAGAAGGATAAATCGTTTAATATGTTACTTAATTTAAATTATATTTAAATAATTAAAATGCGATCATTTTGGCCCAGAGACACTCATTTGGTGCAATGACAAATCCTTTGACATGTTTCTTAATTGTTATTACATGCAACCATAGTTTAATGAACATTGCCATCATTTAGATTTAATGTGTATACTTTATTTTACTTGTTATATGTTTCCATTGAATTATGATAATAACTTAATTTTAACCCTGGTTTTCTACGCATTCAGTAAATGGCGCTTGGCCCACTATGGTTCTGAACCCTTCAAATAACTTAAATAACTTTCATTATAATATATTATATTATATTATATTATATTATATTATATTACATTATATTACATTATATAAATAGTGAGTTGATAACGGATGTAACTTACATAAACATTATTTTTAAAAATACAAGAAACGAATATACAGAATAGCCTATCAAGTTTTCTGTGCATAAAAAGCTATTTTAATCTTACCTGTCCTCAATTCACTCAGAAGTTACTGTAATAACATTATAGCATTATGTCCATCTAGAGAAACTACCGGTACACTTTCAAATGGTGAAATCATAATTAATTATACAAATCGGTTAGTTTAGCTTCCGATATTACTTCATACAAACACAGAAACATTCTCTGTAGGCTATGTTTCATAGCTTTCGATTGTTGTTGTCCAAGGCCCCTTATAGACGAAGTCATTTGTTTTTTATTTCAATACACCGCCTTGGATGGCAGTTATTTTAATTTTAAAACTCCTTTATCTCATTAAATATCAGTCCTATCAAAATGTTTCAAAGACTAAAACTTATCGGAAATGATTTTTAAGGAAACATTTGTTATGTAATATTTTTCACAAAAAGCAATAATAAGCGAGATATTTCGATTTATTTAATTCAGGTCCCCTTATAACCCTCATTTTAAATAACGTATTTTGAATTCCATATAGCCTAAAATCTAAGTTAGAACGAACTTAATTTATATTCTAATTTTCATCGAAATCCGTTAAGCCATTATCGCGTGAAAAGGTAAGAAACATCCAGACAGACAGACAGACAGACAGACAGACATACAAACAAAAATGAAAAAAAAAAGCGATTTTCGGTTTCAGAATGCTTAATTATATATGTTAGGACTAATTATTTTTTGAGAATCGAAAATTACCAGAAAAATTTCGGCTATAGATTTATTATTATTATAGATTACTTTGATGTAATTTCTTATGAGGAATACAATTCATTGTTATGGATTCTGATTTTAACAGGCAACAATGATCTAAAGTTATAGGTCAATAAAATGAACTATTTGAAATAGTTTCTTTGCATTGGCATGTCAAGGTCTGTGTATAGCAATAAAAATAAGTCAGTTTTTATAAAATTGAAAAAAAAAATGGTGAGTGGTACAAAAATTCTGACTTCATTTCTGGAATCAGCAGATGAAATTGCATAAGAAACAACAGAAATTTTACATTTAACGAAATCACTGTTGACCACTGTTAGAGATGGGAACGATATATCGGGTTTTACGAAATACCGATATTTTCGTTTCGATATAGCGATATATTCATATCGAAATTTTGATTCAATATATCGTATAATATATCGATTTTTCTTATAAATTTATCGATTTTTTTGTGGAATTATTATCATTATCAACAACAAAATCCACATTAGAAAACTCCGATAGTACCCGAAAGATGGCACTACTGAACGTGGACAGTTACATAATTGTGCAACTTCACTCAATACCTTGTTCTAATTGGCTGGACTGGAATTCGAATTCAAACTGTTTAATATGCAGCACCAAATTGAAATGCAGTGTTTGTGAACGTGAGACAGACGGGAGGTTTGTTATCAATGTTCTCCAAAGAGCAACTCCCACCCTGAAAGGCAACCATCTGACCTCAAAACGGGTATCAAAACTTTTATCCCTATATTCTGAAATAGAAAGACAAACAAGGATTTAATACCGATGTGACATTTATTTACGCCTATGATTTCTATGCACGAACTAGTGCTGACATTCTGTTTCCTTATTATATCTTTTAGTGCATAAAAATTATATTCGTATAAGCATCACCATTGATATTTAGAATGTTGGAGTGTAACAATAATTTGCAATGGGAACTTACTATAGAAGGATTGTATCAAATGTACTGTGAAGTTTGTTAAAACTTGCAATATTCTAAGTACCGTTTACTTACATTTAAAAATAATTACAAGTTCTGTTTACTTACATTTAAAAATGATTACGTTGTTAGGTAGAAAAGAGCATTATATCTGCGTCCTGGATTGAATCCTATATAACATTAGAATCATTGAATCGTGTTCCAATATCAAATGCATAACCATGTAGAGTTCACTTAACTCTTTCCCACTATATCATTTAAGCTCCCTTGCCTCCATCATAATTTTGATTCAGGTTAGGACCTACATCATATGATATTGAAAATGTATTGTTTATTGTTGCAATTTTAAATTTATGCTTTTGACTGTTATGATGTTAATTTCAGTGGTAAAAAGGAATATTAAAATTTAATTAATCTTATTACAATACAGTAAATGTACGCCTGAAAATGCAATTTGCTTACGGAATAGCGATATATCGAAAATCGTTCGATATATAGATATATTTTCTGTGATATATATCGTTTATCGAAATTAGATTTGCAATATATTGCAATATCAATGTATCGGTATTTAATTTATTTCCTCCATCACTAAACCAGTGTTATTAATGCGATTGTTTAACATCTATAAATAATTTTCTGTGAATATCTGTTGCACCGAGCCCTCATTTCGATCAAGGCCCGCTGTTTGAAGAACAAAACCATCTTTTCATGTTTCAATGGAAACCGCGATTTTTCCCATCTTTCTGTCCTAATTCCCTTTACATTCGATAGGATTAAATATTTAGAAGCGAAGGATATGCAACAGAAAACTGTTACTCTCACGCATTCCATTTACGAAAAACAAAATAGGTTAGAACCCGCGAGTTCTTGCTTCTGATATTAACAACAAAGCGCACGAGTCATTCTGCGCAAGGTATATAGAGAGTACTAATAGCATTCTGCTTATGGATAAGCTTCAAACCACTATAGCACAATCATCTCCATCCCATTATGAACCTCCCTTCACCCTCGAGAAAACATCCCATACATCCTCTCATCTGTACTAATAAGGTGTGGAGGAGGTAGAAGCAACAGATAGAGTGCCTGCCACACGCTTCCAAGGCGAATTTCTACTTATAATTTACAAAATATAAAGCATTCGAATTTATAGGTGTACAGGGTTATTATTTTTTTCGCACGTAAAATTACAACAATAAGTTACAGAGCTGAGCTGTATCATTACTACTACAAGTTACAGTGTTTTATGTAACTGCACTCTAATTAAATAAATTTATGTGGAGGATGTGTTTTGCATTTGTTTAATCTCCTGCTAGTTTGCAAGCATCTTTCTCGACTCGTAAAGTTAAGAGCAATTAAGCATTCCACTGTTGAACTACGTCAGTATTTATGTTGTAAATGTAGTCGTCATTGCTGCAACTTCAAACTTTAGTCCCTTGGTCTGTCTTCATTCGTGAATATTTTGAATATCTTCAATGCCAGGCATGTCAATTGATACCCACAGGAGCAAGCGCGCGCTTTAGAGCCCAGGAGAGACTCAACGCTTTACAGAGGAAAGGAACGAGACAGAAGAAAGAGGTGGTATATGCCGCTTGGTCGAGCTATATTCAGGGATGGCCAGCACTGATTCAATAGATAAAGGGAAGAGAACTTATTAAAACTGATTCCATGGTAATTTTCAGAATTGTCTGAGAAGTATAAGTGCATTATAAGGATCTAAGTTTTAATTTTAATGCTCATTTTTCACAAGTTTGATTTTTTTATTCAAAAGAAATATTTTCTCAACTTTTCGTATAGATATAGGCCTATTTATTTAGTACCTTACAGAATGTTTTCGTAAATCTAATATACCGTATATAGTTTTACTGAAGATAGCGTATTGAAAATTTTGAAAATATTCGCATGGAAATTGTTTGTAAAGAAATGAATTAACAAAGCAACTATTGTTACATCATAAGCAAAAGATACGTGCCCATGTGTTGTAAAAATGTCAGCTCTATAGCTTCAGCAGATTTAGAGAAAATAATTTAATATTCTGATGATAGGAAGTTGCTCACAAATATCACCTTAAAAGCATAATGCGATAAGAGATTTGTTATGTAATATTAGTTACACTTAAAACAGATACAGCACCTAGGTAACTTTGCTTTGTACTGTAATATTGTTTTGATTAGTTTATTGTTTACATTTGTAAGGATAAAGATACCATCAATATAAATTCCAACTTATCATGTCATACTCAATCTCTTTCTTTGGAATATCACTTTCTTTATGAATGATGTGTTTCATCCACTTAATACAGTATAATATTATACTACTATGGAATTTAATTGAATATTCCTTCTTAACTCTCTATTATGTTATTAAGATTTAAAACACAAGTGCAATATTAAGAAATCAGTGTTAGTACTTTTGTTTTACAGACAATATAGATAATAATAAAAAGAAAGAAGCCATATAAAAATAACGACATAAAATTTCACGTTCCGTTTGAAGTTTGTGCACCACTCTTTTCTTAATCCCAACAGGTTGCTTATTCATGTACACAACCCTTCCTCTTTCCATACTTAGCACTTGTTGCCTGCGCACGACGTGAAGGTCAGAAAAATGCGCTTGCTTTAACATCACTGTTCTATGCACTTAGAAGCATAAACTCTCTGTGCATAGATTTGCAACCAAAAAATGAATCAGATAGAACCTTGGTCTTTGATTGCAATATTAGACAAAAAAAAAGACGCTGTTATACGCTAAGTCCCCTTCGGAAAGCTTCGGTTGATTCCGTGAGGGCTTAGGTTCACACGTGAAGGAATATCTTACGCACGGCTCCGCTCTTTTTTTTTTTTTTTTTCGTTTGTTTGTTGCTTTACCTGTCTGATGAAGTGTTATAACTAATCTACAATAAAAATATATTATTCGAGGGATAAATTAGATACAAAATATAAAATAAATGAGTTGTAATTTTATTGAATGTTATTTAATTCGGTTATTTTACAACGCTGTATGAACATCTCAGTTTATTTAGCGTTAGTTAGATTTCATTCTAAACAAAATGATTTTGGAACAGTGCTTATGAACTGAAATATCTAAGAACTTCTGTGAAGATGAATTTAATGCTAGATCTCATACTAACTATCTATACAACTAGCCTAAGAAGCAGTTAAGGGTTCTGGAGAAACTTGCATCATTATTAGGAGCCCACGGGGAATATAGCATGGTGCATTGTTCGTAATTTAAGGTATTATGATGGGCTTCAACTGATAGACAACTATAATAAAATTTTCGAAAGCTATCTATCTATCTATCTATCTATCTATCTATCTATCTATCTATCTATCTATCTATCTATCTATCTATCTATCTATCTATCTATCTATCTATCTATCTATCTATCTATCTATCTATCTATCTATCTATCTATCTATCTATCTATCTATCTATCTATCTATCTATCTATCTATCTATCTATCTATCTATCTATCTATCTATCTATCTATCTATCTATCTATCTATCTATCTATCTATCTATCTATCTATCTATCTATCTATCTATCTATCTATCTATCTATCTATCTATCTATCTATCTATCTATCTATCTATCTATCTATCTATCTATCTATATATCTATCTATCTATCTATCTATCTATCTATCTATCTATCTATCTATCTATCTATCTATCTATCTATCTATCTATCTATCTATCTATCTATCTATCTATCTATCTATCTATCTATCTATCTATCTATCTATCTATCTATCTATCTATCTATCTATCTATCTATCTATCTATCTATCTATCTATCTATCTATCTATCTATCTATCTATCTATCTATCTATCTATCGATCTATCGATCTATCTATCTATCTATCTATCTATCTATCTATCTATCTATCTATCTATCTATCTATCTATCTATCTATCTATCTATCTATCTATCTATCTATCTATCTATCTATCTATCTATCTATCTATCTATCTATCTATCTATCTATCTATCTATCTATCTATCTACCTATCTACCTATCTACCTATCTACCTATCTATCTATCTATCTATCTATCTATCTATCTATCTATCTATCTATCTACCTACCTACGTATCTATCTATCTATCTATCTATCTATCTATCTATCTATCTATCTATCTATCTATCTATCTATCTATCTATCTATCTATCTATCTATCTATCTATCTATCTATCTATCTATCTATCTATCTATCTATCTATCTATCTATCTATCTATCTATCTATCTATCTGTGTCTGTCTGTCTATTCTATCTAATCTATCTTCCATCTACCTACCTATCCATCTATCATCCATCCATCCTTCCCTGTCTGTCTGTCCGTCCGTCCGTCTGTTTATTTATCTATTTATTTGTTTATTTGTTCGAAAACTATTTCACTTAAAGAAATTATTACGTTAAATATTATTTGCATTTTCATAACGCATGAGAACCATATTACGCCAACTGACAAGCCAGCAATCAGATAGGGGCAGATGAAAAAGTTAATATTTTTACTTCCATCGTATTAATAATGCCAAAACAAGTGCTTATATAAGTTTTGACCACTCGATCGCAATTATGTGGCCTTCAAGAAAGTGATTTTCCCTGTTTCGTTTACAGAAAAAGAGCATAATTGCATGGAAAGATTAATTGAAACAAATAGGCTACAGCAATTATTGCGCTATTGAGACTTTGTCATAACCTGGGCAATTTTTGTACCCTTGTGTCGTAGAAGTCAGCCGCCTGGGATCGAAACAAGCTTTCGACAGCCGTCTGCACCTCTCTGTCGATCCCATTACAGTGTATGACAAATGTCTCAATTGCGGTGGGGAATATGTTGAAAAATAGCTCAATAATAATTGATATATCTATAATTTTTTCCAATGAAATTGTGTTTTCTTTCTGTTAATTTCTACTGGCGAACTTACTGTATTTTCTTACGGCCCTCGTAATTGCTGTCGAGTGGCCGAAATTTGTATATGCACTTCTTTTGGCATTGTTAACATGGTGGAGGAAAAAAGAATTAACTTTTTTATCTGCCCCGATCAGAATGTTTGCTTGTTAGCCTACATAACCGGTTTGGAGTCTAGCAGCAATTTGTCTTCGCCGAAAAAGTCTGAAAGGTCAATTTTTATCACAAAAAGTGAACATCTGATGTAATGGTAGAGCCTTCTAAAATAAAAAGAGACAGCAACGAATAGAGTTACCCAACTTAGAATTTCACAAGGCTACAGAACACTAATTAACATAAAAATTGGTCTCTGCAACTCCGTCCTACATGTTCGGTTGCCATGGCACTTCATAAGAGAGAGAGACATTTAGCTACTTACAGGGCAGTGTAACACCTTATTTCAAATGATATCGTTTGGTGACAAAGCCTTCTTCCAGATGAGAGTAACAACCTTAAGTTCATACAAATATATTCTATTTCAGACGCTGTTAGGTCTAACGTAATAACAAAAAGTAGAATTAATCGAACAACTCCATAACCTATTGCATGATAATAACCAGGCTTCGAAACTTCGGACCCGATAGAGCAGTTTAGTGGGAAATCTGCATAACGGCGTACTGAGTATAGTGGTAAAGCGTACAGTGGGTGGGGGTACTGCAGAATGAATGCCAACAAATACGCAAAGGAAAGCGCTCTGGATTTGAAGGTTCTGGCAAATAATTTGTTTTTGTTGCAAACCTATTTTAAAACTGTGTCTGAAACTATTACACGATTACAAAAGTCAGAGCAAGAGATGCCGGAAGCCCTAAAGTTAATTGAGGAAATGACACAGATAATTAATGAGACATCAAGTGCACCGGGTACTGAACGTGTAAAACAGAACTGAAAATGAATTTTATGTAAAAATAACGGATATGGAGCATTGTGTAATATAAACAGCAAATTAGTGGACAAGAGTCACCCGAGAATAAATGACTGTCTCTTAGAGACTGCAATGATGTTAGGTTTCTTTGTCTTGCTCCTATCACGCAGCTTTTCACAGTACAAACTGTGTTTGCCAGATAACCGAAAAAGATTTACGTTTGAGACACTGAAAAATGTATCTTGTAGTATATTGTAATTCGGTACTGTAACTGCACTTCCTAAAGACGACGAATACGATAAATGAAAAAATTAAAATTACTACATGTTTATTTCCACCATTAACACTGTGTATAATTAAACAGAAATGCTTATAAAAGACAGGTGAATAAATGTTTTTCACATTCTTTTGACATTGTCATTGTGTAATGTATATTTACTTTCAGAATGTACATGTGTGTGTTTCCCCATACTACCGTACTCTACTCTAAATAGCAACGTTGTTATCTCAACACATCTCAACCTTTCGCTACCTGCAGCGAGTCAACAACCTATAGTACATGCACAGTAAACTTATTGTATCGGGTCCAAAGTCTCGAAGCCTGGTAATAACAGTTATAATCATAGTTCTAAATACAACTTTGAAAGTAATTCAGGAGCGAACTATTTATAATTGATAATAAATGAATTATTAACTAAAAATAACAAAGCTGTATTTGGAAATATAACAGATTTAAGTGAATGATTTTTATTTATATAACAAGTGCAGAGAGGGGCGCGGATACGGCTAGTTTACAATGTATTGAAACTAAAGCTCAGGAATTGTTAAGAAAAAGAAATGATGAAACAAATTTGTGCAAATATTAGAAGCATGAAATTAACAAGCTGTCTTTATATTTATGTAGCGGAAATGACAGTGTTGTGTTTGTAAGATATCATGAAAATTGTCAATCCTTTTTTATGTGTAATATAGGGGAGTAGTGGGTACAGTGAAACAGAAAATAATAATACATATATATATATATATATATATATATATGCAAGTGAAATTTCAAGTATTTTTAAAATCAAGTTCACTATAAATATACATTAAAACATGGAGTACAATAATACACAAACAAAAATGTTAATAGATAAAGGACATAATATACAATACGTGTTTGTCAAAAAAATGCAAATGTCTCACTGTTCCCATTCAGGAGGGTACAGTGAGACACCACAGTGTCTATTAACGGACATTGAAATGATTTACATTTATTTCAAAAGAAAACAAAAACTTGCTGCCTCTTTATCTTGACATGTTCTGTAGGCTTATTTAGAATCTTTTTGATGTCTGACTTCGAAACCATTGAAACATTGAAACATCTGGAACATTTGGAAAAGTGAATTTTCCATGACATTTCAAACTTTTGCGAAAAAATTAAATGAATTTTTGGTGACAACAAACCTTATAATTATAAGAATTTAATTTAATTCCTTATTATTTTTTAACATTTTCTTAAATTTTGTGAATAATTTTTATTGAAGAAACCACTAAAGTGTAATGTATCCATTATTTTAAGCTATAGTTCCTAAATTGGTTACTACTATGTTCATTTTTAATGTTAGTTACCAGTAAATGTAATATAATTACAGTTTACGCTCGACCATGCCGAAATGTAGTAATTATACTGTACACCTGGTAGTAGTCCTTTAATGCATGTCCTTAAAGTACATCTATTCATTAAAGTTCAGGTTTTCGATTATTCTCGGATATGTAATCGAAAGACGGGGGAAACGTCACGGACGCTGGTAATCCAATACTGTCGCAGAAGGTTATGTTCTGTTACTATAATAATTAGCGTTAATTGTACGTAATATTCAAATAAATTCAATTTGTCATCTCGTTTTTCAATTCTAAATCAATTTCCAGATTATACATTCTCTGCATTACATCGAGGTCAATGACATTATTGTTCCTCGGAAAAAATCAATACTTTCGCGTCTGCGCACATCTCACAATTCAAGAGCTATGAACAAGGTCACTTCCGATCTTATGTCAGATACAAATAAAATGTATACTTCTGAATAATTTAAAGTTAGAAATATGGTCGAGCATAAAAAGTCGTATGAAACTTGCTATTAATGGTAATTAAGACGCTCGTATGAAAATTATGAAACTCGCTTGCGCTCGTTTCATAAAAAACATACTTGCGTCTTAATTACTATCATTATAGGCTCGTTGCATAATCTACTATTATGTTTGCAAATCAATGGTACAAAGGAACAGTGAGACGTCTCAGTGTACCCTTCAATGGCATGTCTCACTGTTCCCTTTACGCATAGTTCGTTTAAAAATGGCGCCATCACTTCAAAATCAAAACAAGAAAAACGAAACTTTACCAAACATAACGTCAAATGCCATAGTATTAGGTAACAAAACATTCATATTTCTATTTCATTTCTATATCCAATATAACCTTCATTAAACACAAGCCAAAATTTTACTTCTAGAGTGAAAAATTACGAGTTATTTTTTCATCACTCACCTTTATAACTAGAATTAATATTTAATATTTGAGGAGAAAAATTCGCTCCGGCGCCAGGGATCGACCCGGGTCTTTGTTTCTACGTACCAAGCGCTCTTACCACTGAGCTACGCCGAATTCAATCCACAGCACCGGACCGAACCCTCCTCCTTCGATGTTTCCCTTTGTGGCCTGAGGGTTCGGTCCGGTGCTGTGGATTGAATTCGGCGTAGCTCAGTGGTCAGAGCGCTTGGTACGTAGAACCAAAGACCAGGTTTCTATCCCCGGCGCCGGAGCGAATTTTTCTCCTCAAATATTAATTGCCAATATTACAGATATTATTCTGTAGGACAAATTAATAAATCTATAATATTTATAACTAGAATCAAATCGAGTGTGAAAATACTGTTACTTTACTCATGCAACATACAACTCCACTGTTACCAACATTTCAACATCAAAATTTACCACCTAATAAAAAATGTCTCACTGTTGTCCCTGTCTGACTGTACCTACTTCTCCCCTACTTATAAAAACCAAGCAATTGAGTTCAGGATAAACTCCAAATGGTTGTATGTTGAACCAACTACGTAGATTTATAAGCCCTTCAAGAAAACGCGCCATATCTCCTGCTCTGCGCTTATAAGGCAGGTAGTGTGGATGTACCTACAGTGCTATTAGCGGCACTAATGACATTTATGGGCGTACATAAATAACAGCAAACACAGCACCTCCCGCTGTTTGTCTTTAACAAGTGGGCTAAATTAAATAGAAATGCATTGCATTAAAGCTCGCGCATATTTATATGCACCTGTGAACTCTTTCATTTGTTTAAGTAATAGACATTACACTATTATAGTTGTACTAGTAGCTTGTGCAGCAAATGCTGCAAACTAAGTTCATTAGACGTTCAAATAAACATTTTTCAGATTTATTTTCAATGAAGAATACCAGACATTCGGGAAGTTATTTGCTTCCATAATAATGAAAGATACTCTCTCTCGAGCCAATACTGAAGAGAACCACGCATATAAATATCTACACCACACCGCCATTAAATATATGAAAAAGACCCAACCCCACTTGATTTTTAATAATATTATTATCTTACATATGTTTTATAGCTTTCAGTATCATATACCACAAATATACTATCTAGCCGCCACTCAGTAAAATATAGAAATCAAAATCTAATTTAAGTTATTCTCTACATCTGCTTATATAACCCCAAAACGTTTCACTTTCATATCATCAATATAGTATTAATATGTATAATTAATGAAAAATAATCACATCATGACATTAACTACAATAATATTTCATTCCTAATGGTAATAATGTCATCAAACCACCTCACGTTTTGTACTTTTTAATATCCAATACACAGCTGTACCCAGAAAATTACACACCACAGAATCGAACCTGTAAATTATTATTTTTTGTAAGTTAAGTTTTTAATAAGCAATTTAATTTCAGCTCTAAATATGTCAGCATTCTTGCAGATAATGGCCTTCGTGTAACATTGCTTATTGTAGTATGTGTTTTGTTTTACTCAGAAATGCAACACGGCCGAATTGATTCTCGCTTCGCTTCTCCTTTACAAAAAAGCGAAGGGAATATCAAGTCGGCCGTGAATGCTATTAGCTAGTTCTGAAAACTGACGACAGATGGATTTTGGAAAATAGGAAAATTATGTTTAAAAATTGGCATTTCACTGAAAACTACTATTTTTCCGAAAAACTTTGAGTTCCAAGCTTCAAAATCTGGGGTCATTTATTAAAATCCGTCCAGCCGTTTTCCCGTAATTTCCATTACCAGTTCAAATTATATATATATATAGATTTCACGCACAGTTCAGGGGTGTGAATCCAGAGACGCACTTTCTAATTAAGTTGTGGATGTCTTGGGATAACGCAAGATGTGAGGGAATCGATAGCTGCTCTTCCAGCAGGTCTGAACACGTGTCAACTCACCTCAGCTCTCCATACAGCAGATCCCATAATGCAAAATCCAATAAGTGCGGATATTAAAAGATGCTGATAAAGTAAACCGCATGAATTTTTGCCAACAATTCTTCGATCTAAATGTTAACGAAGACATTGTCCACCAGGGTGCTGCATTGGAATTAAATCACTCGCTTGAACTCGATCGAGTGTCGCACCCTCGAGTGGGATAAGATCGGTCGTGATACGCTCGTAATAAATAGAAGCACAGTACAAGGTCATCTCACCGACATGTCTTATCTTCTATGGAAGGCGACAGATAAGATACACTTATGTTGTGCTCACACGGCAAAAATAAGGCTTTATTTTCTGCGTTTATGAAAAACGTTTAATGGAACAGTCAATGGAACGTACTAAAACAGGAACATGAAGTTATAAATAAAACAGTAGGAAAAACTTCGATATACAGTTATTATTGCTAATAATTAATAATTATTAAATATATGATTTACCACATATATAATATGATAGGTCCATACATAGTGTTCCGCCTATATACTGCGACAATGTAGAAACGTTTTACAAAATATTATTGATATAGCAGTAGATTAATAACAATATTAGTACAGAGATGACGTCACAGAAACATAATAAAACGAATAATCATGCTGCACAACTGTTACAGACGCAAAGATTGATACACTAATTATTAGAGATTATTAATATTATTGATATTATTATTATTATTATTGTTATTATTATTATTATTATTATTATTATTATTATTATTATTATTATTATTATTATTATCATTATTACTAGAAAACTTGATACAGTTCTTGCATTATCGTGATTGTGTTCTCCGTTTAAAATAATTACATTTACATCCAATAACATCTATCAGACGTGGCAAAAACAAAATCACTCCTGTGTGGGGGAAAAAAAAAACATTTACCTACAACATTTATATTACATTTTAAAGCAAGTTTTGAAGTTGTACTATGGAGAGGTTAGTTAAACACTGCAAAGTTTTGATGTTACTACACAGTTCATCACTGTAACAAGAACGACTGTCTAACGCTCGGCTTATACCGTTCGAGGATTTAACGCTCGCGACAATTTTACCCATCATGCATGTGCGCTACCTATCGGATTATGCTATGAACTACTTGGCGCTCGAGCGAAAACGTCCTATGCAGACCTCTGTTGTCCACAATATGCTGATGAATGATGAAGCTAATTTTCATCTCCCTGGATACGTCAATAAACAAAACTTTCGATACAGGTCACTAACTAATCTTTATGAAATACAAGAGGAACCATTACACAATGTTAAAGTCACAATTTGAGGTGCAATAGTGTCATTTGGAATCATCGGTCCTTATTTCTTTGAGAACGATAATGGGACATCTGTTAATGTAACATCACAGCGCTATGTCCGAATGATTCAAGAATTTTTGTCTCCACAAATTGCCAATAATCCCTCATCAATAGACACACGTGGTTTCAACAGGATGGCGCGACCAGTCATATGGCTGTATGTGTGCAATGAAATGGATCCCACCTATGGGATGTAGTGTTCAGAAAATAAAAATTTCATGAGGTACAGATAGATGCTGTTGTGTATACTTTAAATGTAAAGTGAGAGTTTCGTTTCAAAGTAATCAGTGCAATAAGTATTAAAGTTTTAACATCAGCCGTTTCATTGTCTCACCCTGTATTTCAAAGTGGCATTCTGTTTACGGAGTTTGTACTAATCATTTCACGCGATCAAACAAAATACATTTTAGGTTAGGTCTCGTGAATCGTACACTGTTCAATCAAAGCAATGAATTTCATGTTGTCAGACAAAATAAATTTTAATATTAGATCATAGTAATCTACTAATTATATGTAGTAATGTCACGAGAGGTCTGAGATGTATCTGGGAAATCTCAGACTTCGAGTGACATTTATTTGTACTATTTCGTGAATAAAATAAGAATTTAAATAATATATCCCTAAAATTCGATCACAAGATGTTAATAATTGTATATTAACGAATACTTAACCTATTCAGACATTGTGAAGTTGAAATACTCGTAGATGAATATCGATTATTGCAATAAAGGAATTCGATGTTATTATTCAGTAATGCCAATTGCGAACAGCGAAATACAGGTTTAACAATGTTAATTACATGTACTGCACTTTTCTCTTATTATTATAACATAAATACATTTTGATTATCTGCTGAAATAATAATTTCATTTAACAGTAACAGTGGGGACAGCTATATACCAATGCTTATGTATTCACAGCGACATATATGGCTACACAGTGAAGCTATCTCTGTCTAGATAGGCCTAATTAAAACACGAATTTTATTACGCCATGCGGAAGGCAGTTTGATCAAAGACATTATTACTATCCAAGGTCTTTGAGTTTGATATGCAATGATGTTACATAAATTTGAACATCTGACTTTGTATTAATTGTTTAATTTCATTCACAAAATACAAATTTTATAGGTTAAGTTACCTGTGGGAGCAGGACCAATGTTAGCTGTGCCTTATTTCGATCGTTACACACAATCAGTGCTACACAAAAGCATTTTTTATAGCTCGACAAACGTATTCTTGCTGTAGTGTGTAACGGAACTAAAGCTGCATCTACACAGTTCAATATCCCAATAGCGTATGCGTGCAATATGGAAAGAATATTGAAAGAATCAAGTTTAAAAAGCACGTTCAATTAAGATGCATGAAGATTTTGTGTCTACATGGTGCGCCATTTTGAACGTCGTCTTCATTGCGTAAATATATCAATTAATATTAAATATCAATATTGCATTCATTGCTTTAAAGTTGAAAGAAAAGTTTAACCGTGTAGTTGCATCTTAATGTATTCATGATCATCAATTTACGGGGAAACAGTTGGCGACAACGACTAAACAACAAAAGAACGACCATGCGATAAATTGATAGCGATGAATCTAGCTGCAAAAATTATCGCAAAGTGTGACTGTGATTGGTTGGAATTCAGAATGTCATTATACTTCATTGGTCGAAAATGGAATGACGTCATATAAACGAAATAGTCCACATAATGTGCGAGAGGTCCAGGAGGAAAATATACTCTTCACAAATTATTGAACCATTTGGAAAATACCTCCCAAACATAAAGGTGAGTTGTGGTAAATAAATAAATGAGCAAGACTCATTATTATTATTATTATTATTATTATTATTATTATTATTATTACTATTATTGAACACTTGTAAATACCTGGGTATATATATATATATATATATATATATATATATATATATATATATATATATATATATAAGTAACAAACTGGGTTGGGAGGAACAAGTCACTAATACCACAAGGAAAGCCTGGAAAGCACTACATTTCTCTATGCGTATTCTGAAGAAATGTAACCGAAATTCAAAAGAATTAGTGTACAAAATCCTTGTTCGCCCAATAATGCAATATGGAGCAGTAGGTTGGGATCCGTACAGACAAAACCAAATCGATTCAATAGAAAAGGTCCAACGCAAGGCAGCAAAATATGTCAAAATGGGGAAGGGACATGGTGAGGAGATAGTAAAAGACTTAGGGTGGGAATCTCTCAAATCAAGGCGACGAAAAACCAGACTCACCGCATTGTTTAAGGCACAAATAAGACACAAAGCATGGACCGATATCAATGCTAGATTAGCAACACCATCATACTTAGGAAGGATTGATCATATTAGGAAGTTTAAATGTAGAAAACAAAGAACGGACGTAGCAAAATTTTTCTTTCTTAACCGCACAATAGTAGACTGGAACAGCTTACCTGCGGCAATCTTTCAGGGTGGTCCTCTTAAAATCAATACATTTAAGGAAAGGTTGAGAAGATTAGACTGAAAATGTAATTGGAGGTGTAGTGTAATTATTTAAGTTGTGTCATGTAACTAATTGAGTTTATATATAATTAATTAAGTTGATATGTAATTAATTAAGATGATATGTAATTTAGTTGATGTGTAAATAAATTAAGATGACATGTAATTAATTAAAATGATATGTAATTAAGCTGGTATGTAATTAATTAAGGTCATGTGTAATTATACCCAATTGTATTGTTAATAAATACATACATACATACACACATACATACATACATACGTACATACATACATTATTGTAGTACATGGCATTGTGATTTTACCTCTTACGGTGATATCTGGTATTAATTGGCAACACTGAATAAAGTGCCAAATTAGCCTTAAGTATTGTTCTTACGTGATCCTCACTATATAAAGTTTCTTTTCTGCTGCTCTATCACATAACACCCAATGTAACACAAATTGTTCGGATTGTTCATACAGCGTCTTGTAGATGTACCACTCGATCTTGCCATTTTATCCATGTACAAAATTCATAACACGATACTCCTTTAGAACAGAGTCACTGATACGAGATTTAAGCTGTACTGAAGGGAGGAGAAACAAGTTACTGCTGTTTTTTTTTATCAGTTCCAAAACAAGGACATCCGTCCGGCAATCCTGCTGACCATGAACATGCAGAACATGACATAAATATATTAACTTATTAAGTTACTGGCTTTTAAGGAACCCGGAGGTTCATTGCCGCTCTCACATAAGCTCTTGAGCAAGATTAACCCAGTCTCTATCATCATATCTCACCTCCCTCAAATCCATTTTAATCGACTCTAAATTACGCAGTAAATGAAGTAAACTTACTTACTTACTTACTTACTTACTTACAAATGGCTTTTAAGGAACCCGAAGGTTAATTGCCGCCCTCACATAAGCCCGCCATCGGTCCCTATCTTGTGCAAGATTAATCCAGTCTCTATCATCACAGCCCACCTCCTTCAAATCCATTTTAATATTATCCTCCCATCTACGTCTCGGCCTCCCTAAAGGTCTTTTTCCCTCCGGTCTCCCAACTGACACTCTATATGCATTTCTGGATTCGCCCATACGTGCTACATGCCCTGCCCATCTCAAACGTCTGGATTTTAAGTTTCTAATTATGTTAAGTGAAGAATACAATGCGTGCAGTTCTGTGTTGTGTAACTTTCTCTATTCTCCTGTAACTTCATCCCGCTTAGCCTCAAATATTTTCCTAAGCACCTTATCCTCAACACCCTTAACATATGTTCCTCTCTCAGAGTGAGAGTCCAAGTTTCACAACCATACAGAAGAACCGGTAATGTAAGTGTTTTATAAATTCTAACTTTCAGATTTTTGGACAGCAGACTGGATGATAAGAATGAAGTAAACAATGACCTAAAATCAATTATTTCAAGGACCAAAAAGTTTGGACTGAAATTGAACTCAGAGAAATCACAGGCAATTATAACGGGACATCAACGCCTTATAAGTAAATTAAACACAGGTGACTTATCTCCCGTTAAAATGAATGAAACTATTATCCTTTATAGAGATAGAGTAAAAAATGTAAGAATTTATATGTACAAAAACTTAAATTGGAATACTCAAATCACACACATATGTAAAATAATTTTTATGAAAATTCACACACAAAAAAAGAATTCTAAATTTCCTTCCTTTGTTTCTCAAGAAGAATTTAGTGCAGTCGTTCTTGATGCCTCATTTTGATTACTGTGACACTCTCTACACTGACCTTAAGATGAGAGTGACTGACAGACTACAGCGTGTTCATAATGCATGCGTTCGATTTATTTGCAACGTCCGTAGATCTGACCGTATCACACCTTCACTAAATATGCTGTCCTGGGCCCATCTCAAAGAGCGAAGAACTATTCACTCTCTCACTTCACTCTTCAATATTCTTCAAACCTCTAACCCTAGCTACTTAGCTTCTCGTTTTCAGCATTTGTCCTCATATCACGAAATAGATACTCGCTCACAACACCATATCACACTCTCCATTCCTAAACACAGAACATCCTTCTACTCTTCATCTTTCACCGTCTCTTTAATATTCGTACTTCTTTTCTTTATTATTATTATTTTATTACATTCCATTTTGTTATATTCTTCGTTATCTTTCTCCATATTAACCATTTGTACTAAATGAGTTGCTTTCACTATATTCCAATGTATTTTACTTTTTTTTCTGTTGTGGTATTATTTTCTTGTTGTCTAGTGTCGATTTTATTATGCTGTTATTATTATTAATTTTTGTAATGTGTTAGTATTCTGTTCTTTAACCTTTTGTTAAATTTTTCACCGATTGTATACTTTGTGACCTGGTAGAGTGTAAGAGAAGAACCTATGGCCTTACCTTTTACAGTATAAATAAACAATTATTATTATTATTATTATTATTATTAATATTAATAATATTATCTTCCCCTTCTACGTCTCGGTCTCCCCAATATATTAATTGTGTATCTAAAATAAAAGTGAAAATGTATACATCCTATCTACATGTCGCAACACAGAAATTTATATACGTAAAATGCAAATTGAATGTCATTAAAAATAATTACAGAAGCAGTATCACACATATTTAGGAGAAGTTGTTATATACTTAATTGTGAAGAATTATTAGTTAATCTTTGAATTTATGTTAATTCAAATATTTTGAATGATCTGAGTGCATATACCTAATGACTTTAGGAATGTGTTCGTAAATTTATATGAGGTACCCTTAAAAAAGAGACCTTTCCCCTCCCATGCATTAATAGGTTAGTTATATATTTCACTTAATGAGGCCAGGTTTAAGTGGACGTCAATAGAAATACCTATTGCAACTCACTACATATTTATGTGCATATTTCTCAATTTGATATTACATAAAAATCTGGGCTCTATTTGTAAATATACCGCATAACCCTGCTTCAGGCCCCAAAAGCCAAGGACAATAGTGAAAAAGTCTTTATGCTCGACCATGCCGAAATGTAATTATACACCTTTAATGCATGTCATTAAAGTACACCTATTCATTAAAGTTCAGGTTTTAGATTATTCTCGGATATGCAATCGAAAGACAACTAGCGAAATGTCACGGAGGCTGGAAATCCAATACTGTCGCAGAAGGTTATGTTCTGTTACTATAATAATTAGCGTTAATTGTATATAATATTCAAATAAATTCAATTTGTCATCTCGTTTTTCAATGTCGAATTCAATTTCAAGGTTATATCAAGGTCGTCGACATTCGTTTCGGGGAAAAAATCAATACTTTCGCGTCTGCGCGCATCTCACAATTCACGAGATTGCACAAGGTCAGTTCCCTTCCCATTCCCATAAGATAACGTGAAAGTTATGAATAATTTCAAGTTAGAAATACGGTCGAGCATAAAAAGTCGTATGAAACTTGCCTATAATGGTAATTAAGACGCTCGTATGAAAATTATGAAATTCGCTTGCGCTCGTTTCATAAACATCCTCGCGTCTTAATTACTACCATTGTAGGCTCGTTGCATAATGTACTATTATGCATTAGCAGTTAGAAAATATATTGAGTGAAGACAATTAATTTCTTTTTATACTGATATTCAAGGATGAGGCTATATTTCACCTCGCTCTCCTGATCTGGCACTCTTGTCTTTTTTGTGTGCTTACAAAAATAGTGCTTTTCATGCTCCTCCTCTACCCCACCCATTCACCATTGCGTGTGACAGAAATTGCAGTATTGCATTGTCTTGTATTTATATCCGAAATGCGAATGGGGCTAGGCGTGGTGTAAGTTACACAACAGTAATGGCCACTTCTGATACTAATAATTTCTTATTATAATTTTTGATTACTACTAACACAATATGTCAGGATGTCACAATAATTCAAGGATATTGTGCTATTATAAGACTGTATAAATTGTATAATAATAATCGTAGCGTTTTTGTTTGTCATTACAACGCTGCGTTGCTAGGAAATTGTTCATCTTTTTTCATTTTATCAGTTGTTTATTTCGAGTGTTCTGCTTATTCACCTCTATATATATATATATATATATATATATATATATATATATATATATATATATATATATATATAATTTGAACTGGTAATGGAAATTACGGGAAAACGGCTGAACGGATTTTAATAAATGGCCCCTCTTTTTGAAGCTTGGAACCCAAAGTTTTTCGGAAAAGTAGTAGTTTTAAGTGAAATGTCAATTTTCCTACATAATTTTCCTATTTTCCAAAATCCATCTGTTGTCAGTTTTGAGAACTAATTTTATCGAATCACGGCCGACTTGATTGAATTTCAGAACAAAACACACACTACAATAAACAATAGGCTATTACACGAAGGCCATGACCTGCAGGATTGCCGACATATTTAGAGCTCAATTCAATTTGTTATTAAAAACTGATTCTGCAGTGTATAACAATTTTCTGAGTACAGCTGTGTATTGGATATTCAAATTTACGAAACTTGAGGTGGTTTCATGACATTATTACCATTAGAAATTAAATATTATTATAGTAATATCATGATGCGTCTATTTTTCATTAATTGTACATAATATTGATGCTATATTTATGATATGAAAGTGAAACGTTTTGAGGTTATGTAAGTAAATGTAGAGAATATCTTAATTTAGATCTTCATTTCTATAATTTACTGAGTGACTGCTATATATAACTACAAAACTTAAGTAAGATAATAATATTGTTATTAAAAATCAAATATTTTTATACTTATTAACCCAGTGGGGTTGGGTCTTTTTCATATACTTAATGGCAGTGTAGTGTAGATATTGATATGTGTCATTGTCTTCAGTATTGGCTCGAGAGAGCGCAAAAATTACAGTTCCTAAGGAAAGATAAAAAGGTATTACTTACTGATAAAATAAGAGGACTGGAAAATTTTGTAGTCTCCAGATCATTTCAGCAAGATCTCTTAGTAGGATAAAATGATTTTACGCTCTACATTTCAAGTTCTACATGCAGTAGCTATACGAAAATGCTATTGTTCGAAAGCTTAGCAAACCTGACATTTTTTTAACTTTTGCCTACAATCCACAATGACCTGAAACAGCTACTGCTATCGTCCTGACATTGATACTTGCGTTTTTGCGTTGAAACTCAAAAACTGAAGTTGGATAGGTTCAAGATAAAGTATTTGGCCTAAAAATATCCATTCGGAGAGAGTATGTTTCATTATTATGGAAGCAAATAACTATTAAAAAGACAAGTATTCTTCATTGAAAATAAATCTGAAAAATTTTTATTTGAACGTCTAACGAACTTAGTTTGCAGCAGCATTTGCTGCACAAGCCACTAGTATATATATATATATATATATATATATATATATATATATATATATATATATATATATATATTTTGAACTGGTAATAGAAATTACGGGAAAACGCCTGAACGAATTTGAATAAATGACCCCTCACTTTGAAGCTTGGAACCCTAGTTTTTTTTTCAGAAAAACAGTAGTTTTCAGTGAAATATCAATTTTCCTACATCTTTTCCTATTTTCGAAATCCATCTTTCGTCGGTTTTGAGAATTAATTAATTGCAATTCAGAATAAAACAAAACACATACTATAATAAACAATAGACTATTACACGAAGGCCATGAGCTACAGCAGGGCCGGGCATGAGAGCGGCTCCATTTAGTCGGCCAGAGCTGCTCTCGCTCCGCAAGGCTCTTCAATTCCAAGCCGGAGCAGAACGCTCACGCAGTGGCGGACTCGCATTACAGCTACCTTCCCTGCATTAATGTAACAAGAGCCACGGTTGTTCTAGTCATTCAGTCTGTCAGTACATAATAGTTTATAAGGATATTACATCAATCCATTGTACAGTACAGACTTTATAACACTCTTGTTAATTTAATGGAATAAACTTCGCTCTATGCACGTACACAAATCATTAGGCTTATTTACATAACCCATACGCAATCTCCTCACCACGGTTCTACGAGACAGGCGTATGGCTTCCATTTCCCCTACTTGCTGTGGACAGAGTTCATCCGCCAATATAATTAAACATCGCTTGATGAATTCACCTTCGTTGAATGTTTTCAATTCCTTCCCAATTTCGTGGCAAATTTTGTAGCTAATTCTCATAGCCGATTCACTAAGTGCATTATTATCATCCTGTTAATATATAATATAATGTAATATAATATAATATAATATAATATAATATAATATAATATAATATAATATAATATAATATAATATAATATAATATAATATAATATAATATAATGTGATGCGATGCTATATATGATATGATATGATACGATATGATATGGTATATGATATGATATATGATACGATATAAGATATGATATGACCATAAATTAATACAACTTAAAGAAAATGTTTCTCAGGTACATTATATTAGATTATCTATTCGATATTTATATTGCATTATAAGATATTATAGTACATTTAGTAATATATAATTTTAAATTATACAAATACAGTATTATGATATATCATAGTATAGTATATTACAGTTCATGATATATAATATGAGACATAATATGATATATGATATATCATGAACTGTAATAAACTATACTATGATATATTATAATGCTTGTATAATTTAAAGTTATATATTACTAAATGTGTAATAACTTATATTGCAATGTAAATATCAAATAGATACTCTAATAAAATGTACCTGAGAAACATTTTCTTTAAGTTGTATTAATTTATGGCGTTCATTACCAACATATTTGTCATATTCAGTAGCATGTTGTAAAGAATAATGTCGTTGGATATTGAACTTCTCAATCAGTTGGAGTGTTTTATGCCAAATTAAACACTTTGCTAATCCACTGCTCTCTACCAAAAAGAACTCCTCCTCCCATGATACATTAAAAGCATTGGGAGTAGCGGGACGCTTTAGTGTATGAGCGGAAGCTCCGTCTTCAAAGTTCGCCATCATACTGCAGAGTCACCACTGTACCGACACTGAATGACGTACAGTACGCATACGTCACCACGCTCGCAAGACCCGCTCTTTAAAGCACACAGCGCTCATTTCTCAGAATCACGTAATGTGCCCAGCCATGACCTACAGGATTGCTGACATAGTTATAGTTCAGATGGCTCAGATTCTTTCACATCATAATGCCAATATGTCGATCTTCATTTGTGTAATTTTTTGATAACATATAAAAATAATTTACAGGTCTGATTCTCTGGTCTGTAGTTTTCCGAGTACAGCTGTGTATTGGATATTAAGAACTACAAAACTTAAGAATGTTTGATGACATTATTACCATTAAAAAACAAATATTATTATAGTTAATGCAACACATAATGGTATACTGATGATATGAAAGTGAAAGCTTTTGGTATTTTAAGTAAGTAGACGCAGAGAAAGAATATTTTATATTAGATCTTCATTTTTTTAATTTACTGAGTAACGGCTATATATATGTTACTGAAAACTATAAAACTTACGTAAGGTAACAATATTGTTATTAAAAATTAAATACTTTTATAGTCATTAATCAATTAGTGTGGTTTTTTTTCATATACTTAATGGCAGTGCGATATAGATATTTATATGTCTGATTCTCTAACTTCCCTTGGTAGTAATTGAGTCATGCTTCCTATTTTAGCTGCGTCTATAAACTGCATAAAAATTAATTTAATATTTCTTTGGTTTAATTGATTAGATTTGTGACCGCTGCCAAGCATATTTTGTTGTAGGGAAAATAGCATGCCATTTCACTTCTTGCTACCGTGATGAGTGAGTTTATTTTCGGCAACCAGCAACGAATGAAACACTGAAACTGCTAACGATTTACGATGGACAATTTTATTTATGGCGCATATAAGATTCTACAACTCTGACATACCATTCGCCTCATTTTCCACATATCAGCAATAGATTCCTCACAACAGCCTATATTACAGAAAATATACGGGATAACATTCGTTGTTACACAAATCCAGCAGTATTTGGTAGATCAGTATAGTCTGGAGGAAGCGCAAAAATTACAATTCCTAAGAAAAGACCAAAAGGTATTACTTACTGATAAAATAAGAGATCTAGAAGATTTTATAATCTCTTGATCACCTCAGCAAGATCTCTTAGTAGGAAAAAGTGATTCTGCCCTCTAAATTTCAGGGTAGTTCACGAAACATGCAGCAGCTATACCAAAGCATGACAAACCTTACATT
This sequence comes from Periplaneta americana, assembly GCF_040183065.1. Classification (NCBI taxonomy): domain Eukaryota; kingdom Metazoa; phylum Arthropoda; class Insecta; order Blattodea; family Blattidae; genus Periplaneta; species Periplaneta americana. The sequence goes on along the minus strand of NC_091129.1, from coordinate 4,534,147 downwards.
TTCTTAACTCTCACCTACAATCCGCAATGATCTGAAGTAGCTACTACATTACTCCCACATGAAAAACCCACTGATCGTCCTGACATTTTTACTTGCGATTTCGCATTGAAACTCAAGAACTGAAGACGGATAGGTTCAAGGAAAAGTATTTGGCAAAAAAAAAAAAAACTTTCAGAGGAAGTATGTTTCACTATTATGGAAGCAAATAACTATCAAAATGTCTGGTATTCTTCATTGAAAATAAATCTGAACAATTTTTATTTTAACTTTTTATTTACTTAGTTTTGCAGCAATTTCTGCACAAGCCATTAGTTTGTAGTATAATTAAAACCAGTGAAAAACAATTTCTATCTCATGTAATGTACCAAGTACATCGATCTTCCGTTAACCCTTAAATTGGCAAAACTTCATTTCTCACACTAGTTTATTAAACCGTGTCGGACTGTGAAGAAAACGACTATCGCAATGTTCATATTTTATATGTTGTACAATATTATGTTATTGTGAAAATGTTAATTTGCCTACCAATTGCCTACCAATCAATTGCAGCGATATTTTACTACTTAAATTATTATTCCCAGAATATGAATTTTACCAACAATCGAAAAATATTGGGAATAAATTTGAATAAGGAACAAAAAAAGTTTCCTTCCCAGGCAGGATTCGAACCACGAAAGTCTTAGTTACCAGTCTATCGTGCTCTGGAGTGAACAAGGCTCTGAAATCAGCTACAAGGGTCGGTCCGGTTTTTTTTTTTTTGTCATTAATGTACATTAACCAGTTTTCAAGAGAAAGGAGCATGAATTCAACATTTTTTTTCTTCTGAATACAAATTTTTTTAAAACTCAATTATGGCAGTTAATATAACAAAGTAACCACCAATAAAATCCTGAAAACATGTAGAGTAACATGTAAAAATTTGAAAATAACATCTTTTATGCTCGGAATGTAGTAATTATACACCTGGTAACAGCCCTTTAATGGACCTCATTAAAGTACACCTATTCATTAAAGTTCAGGTGTTCCACCAATCAGAAAATACCATTGTAACAATATGAAAGCGCAAGTATCTATTATTCTCGGATATGCAATCGAAAGACAACAATAAATCAATAAATCACCTATATTTGAAATAAAGTCAGTTCTGTTACTATAATAATAAGAAGCGTTAATTGTAAATAGTATTGAAATAAATTCAATTTCTCATCTCGTTTTTCAATGTCTAATGTCTAGGGTTGGAAGTAAATCCCGAAAAGACTAAGTATATGATTATGTCTCGTGACCAGAATATTGTACGAAATGGAACTATAAAAATTGGAGATTTATCTTTCGAAGAGGTGGAAAAATTCAAATATCTTGGAGCAACAGTAACAAATATAAATGACACTCGGGAGGAAATTAAACGCAGAATAAATATGGGAAATGCCTGTTATTATTCGGTTGAGAAGCTTTTGTCATCTAGTCTTCTGTCAAAAAATCTGAAAGTTAGAATTTATAAAACAGTTATATTACCGGTTGTTCTTTATGGTTGTGAAACTTGGACCGTCACTTTGAGAGAGGAACAGAGATTAAGCATGTTTGAGAATTAGGTTCTTAGGAAAATATTTGGGGCTAAGAGGGATGAAGTTACAGGAGAATGGAGAAAGTTACACAACGTAGAGCTGCATGCATTGTATTCTTCACCTGACATAATTAGGAACATTAAATCCAGACGTTAGAGATGGGCAGGACATGTAGCACGTATGGGCGAATTCAGAAATGCATATAGAGTGTTAGTTGGGAGGCCGGAGGGAAAAAGACCTTTGGGGAAGCCGAGACGTAGGTGGGAAGATAATATTAAGATGGATTTGAGGGAGGTGGGATATGATGGTAGAGACTGGATTAATCTTGCTCAGGATAGGGACCAATGGCGGGCTTATGTGAGGGCGGCAATGAACCTCCGGGTTCCTTAAATGCCAGTAAGTAAGTAAGTAAGTTAGTAAGTAAGTAAGTAATTCAATTTCAACGTTATATCAAGATTAATGTTTATTTTACTCTGTAGATTATATCAAGGTCAATGTCGACATTCGTTTCTCGGAAAAAATCAATACTTTCTCGTCTGCTCACATCTCAAAATTTACGAGGTACTGCACGAGGTCAGTTCCGCTCCTCAGTCAGATAAGAATAACATTAATTCTTATGAATAATTTCAAGTTAGTAATATGGTCGAGCATAAAAATTCGTATGAAACTTGCCTATAATGGTAATTAAGACGCTCGTATGAAAATTATGAAACGAGCGCAAGCGCTCGTTTCATAAACATACTCGCGTCTTAATTACTACCATTATAGGCTCGTTGCATAATATACTATTATACTTTCGGAGAAATAACTACTTAAAATCAACATTTCGCACTATGAAAACTCTTAGACTACCTTGTCCTCGTAAAGGATAGATACAAATCGAATGTCCTAATATTTCATTGGGTGCATAACTCTAATGTGTAACATTTAATGCAAGGACGAAGTGAGAATATACAGTATGCTTTTACAGGTACGCAACTGGCGTACAAGGTTTGAAATAAAATTGATGATATGAAGATTGTGTTTGGAGAAGATTTTTTATGTGATCGCTTATTATTTATCTTAGAGTTAGAGATGTCATCGGAAGAAACCCAACCGGATACACTGGCCAACCGTGGATAGAATCCATGACTGAACGCTGCTTCCGATCAGCAGAAAAACACTCCTACCACCTGAGCTACGCCGGTGACTCTTAAACTGTTTTCAATTGTGTGAGTTCCAAGATATTACTTTACACTTCGTCGTCCTGTATTAACACTAGTGTTACAGTTTATTGATTTAACTTTAAATTGCCCTGAACTGTGTCGTTTTGCAAATCATTTGGTTGCCTTGTGTTTGTGGCTGAAGTGCTAACTCGTTGGTCTTCCATCCAGACGGTCCTGGTTCGAACGCCGGCCAGGTCGTCATGGAATTTGAGGTGGTCAAAGCAGACGCTGCAGAGCGTTTGTTTTTTCGGGGCACTTCCCTTTTTCTCTACTATTTTCACCAATACGTTTCACCTGCCTCTCATTTCATCTATCATCTGCGAAAGTAAAAATAGACAGGAGTGAATTATTGGGGTAGTACGAGCTTCCAATGAATCTGGAAGGGTTGGTGCTTCTCAGGCTACCCCTAAGTAGACGGGATCTAGCTCTATCAGGTGCTGAAGGGGGATGGCTCACTTGTCGGAGTAGGATTCACTAACACTCGCCACGCCACCTGTGGGACTTGGAGTTACAAAATTTTCATTCGGTGTGTTTCTATGTAATAATGTTGTATGTCATGTTACCTTGCTATACTCCTTGGCTTGCAACTGTCCATCAATGCAGTACGTGAAATTTGTCCACTCAAAAGTTTGCTACCCTCATAAGAACAACATTGTACGCGTACACATTTTTGCAGCTCCTGTAAATTTTACCAAATGGAACTTATAACGTTGTTGCAGCCGACGCTTGAATTATCGCATATATAGATCTCACAATGGCTCAAACTGTACCGGGTTCAGCCCTCGTAAAGCCAGCAAGCTACCTTATATTAGTAGCCGTTGTTTAACAATTCTATTGCCATATAATGCGCCAATTGTTATTTGTTTGCAATCTGGCGCTTTGTACATGGATTTGATTTTACATTTCTTTATAGGTCGTTGTGATATAATTATGAAATTACTTTCCGCTATCAAGTTTTTGAGGGGAGAGGATGGTATTTTTTGGTGAAAAATGAGTAAATTTAAAAAAAAAAATCTTTAAAATATTCTGTGATATGTTGGAATGCATAGCATAACATTTTGTGGGTAGTTGTGCCCTTATCGGATGTTGAGTCGCCATTTTTAAACTTCCTGCGCTATGGATTTTTAATTCACTCGCCCACTTTCATTGATGTTTCCGGTAAATTAAATTTTCAAAATTCTTTAAAATACCCTTTGATATGTGTGGAATGCATTGCATAACATTTTGTGGGTATTTGTGCCCTTATCGGATGTTGAGACGTCATTTTTAAACTTCCTGCGCTTTGGATTTTTAAATCACACACCCGATTTTATCGGTTTCCAAGTAACTTCATTTTTTCTACATTACCAGACAAAAAAATGGATATAATTTCTGAACTATTAAAGATATATGCATGAAATTTATAACACACATTCTTTGGACTATTAGGAAACGTTTCTCTGTAACAGAAGTTTGTTAATTGATTTCATTTTAAAAATACGTCCGTTTGTTTGCAAGAAAGGGAATCAGAAAATTGTTATTAAAATTTAATTGTTTATTTTACAAACGTACGGATTAATATCAACATTCTGTTACAGACAGTTTGTAGAACATGCGTTTGCAAATACATTGCAACAAATTGTTTGAATCTATCTTTAAAAACGGTTTAGATATATCGGTTTTAGTACAATCCTGCATTGGGTATATTTTTTTTCAAATTTGGGCCCTTAAATATTTTTTTTTCAAAATATTTTAATTTGGTTGAGTTGCCACAGCTATGATCTCTCTACATACAAAAAATTAATATTTTACACTAAATATGAAAAAAGTTTTAAAAAGTACTATCCTCTTCCCATAAGTAAAGAAGGCTAATGATACACAAAACTAGCTAGGATGGTGCATAGGACATTTTTGATCCGACTGTACTAAAATGTATGTGATTACAATTCTGTAATACACAAGCTGGTTTTACTGTTGACTTCATCATTCAATTGACCTTTTGATTAACGTGGCAGCCAATTTAATAAATCGATTCAAATACGTCTGAATGGATTGATCAAATGATTCCATATAGTCGAGAAGTATTAAGTTTTACATGGAATTTATTGAACCTAATGTGATGACCTCTAAAGGATGGACGATGTTCAACGGCAGTCCTGAAGTTTAAATAACTAATTATTTAAATTGAAGTCAATTTATACTAAGATCACGTCAATTTAGATATTGAGGGTAATGTCTGAAGCCAGGATTAATTGCATTTTAGATTTCACTCCCACCCCAAATGACACTCCTATATTTTTGTACTTAAATATGAAAGAGTATTAAATTGGTTACATACCTCATTCATTTGTTTTCTCATCTTTTGTTTCTATCGTCGCCTGGCAACCTGGATTGTTGTTATTATTGATTAGAGCTGAAGAGAATAAAGCTACAAAAACGTATTGAGCATTTCATGTAATAGTTGTATTTGTGTATTAAATTCTTATAAAATGGTGTATATCCTTCAAGAGAGAACATAAATCATGCTTATTGATTAGAAAAGATGGGGTTGAGTACAAAATTTATAGAAAATTCGAAAGCATTGTCTAGTGAAATTGGTTTAAGAATTAAATTAACAGATAGTAATGTTTCAAAACAAATAAATCAAGTTAGATGAGAAAGGCAAGGTTATAATCTGACCCCTTATCTATTTAATATGTATTTAACGATATATTATACAATATTAGAGAAGCAAACTGTCATTGCCCATCCATTTTAAATGTGTCAATTCCGGGATTACTGTTTGCTTATGATTATGCGATAGGGTCATTTACCATAGTAGGTTTACAGGAGATTTTACAACAAATTAGGACATTACACAAAATAAGCTGTGTTTTCATCCCACAATCAATTGATAATAACAAAAATACAGGTTGCCAAGCGATTATAGAAAATAAAAGATGCGAAAACAAATGAAGTGTGTAAGCAATTGAATGCTCTTTCATATTTAAGTATAAAAATATAGGGGTGCCGTTTGAAATTTCAAAGAGAGGGTGGCTGGGAGTGAAATTTAAAATGCAATTAAGCCTGGTTTAAGACTTCCCCATTAATATCTAAATTTACGTGTTCTTTGTTTAAATTGAATTCAATTTAAATAATTACGGAATATATATTATATGTCTTTCTCATGTTAAAATCTATAGTACCTGGTTAACATGTTTCGGTCTGTTATCGACCTTCTTCAGACCTCTGAAAAAGGTCGATAACAGACCGAAATATGTTAACCAGATACGATGGATTTTAACATGAGAAAGAACACAAAATAATATAGGAAGTAACGTCAAGAAGATGTGAATTAAAGTCATGGTCCATGTATATAATGCCTGAAAATAGCTATTGATCCTTTGCGTCTTTGTTTTTAAAATAATGTGTTTAATCAGTAACTACAGTCAGAGTATTGTTATTAGCATCTCTTTGTTGTTACCTATTGCTTAAATAATGTGTAATATTAAGTCAATTTTTCTACTATTCCTTTACTGTTTACATTTGTTTTTAAATATTTTGTATTGCCCCTACTAATATATATTGCCCTTCAAGAATTTCGTTAGTTATAAGTCATTATTTGTGTTATTATTTTAATTATTGTATACTTGTTCCTGAATCACGTATGTAACTAGTAAACGTAAATCATTGCTTGTAATATCCCTTTATTACTCTTAACTGTTCCATTGTTCATGAATTAAGTGTTAATTTGAAAGTGAAAGCCAAACTTTGTTATATTAATCTACAGAGTGATTTATATAGAACTGACACATTTCTTTCATTAATTGTTTCCAAAACGAATTGTGCTAGCGACAACTTATTATACCTTAAATTTAGAGGAATTTTGGGAGATTATTTACCTCTATAACAAATGTTGTCCGGCGTTGTCAAATCCGGAGATCTCGGTGGCCACAGGAACCTGGAAATTGTTCGGTCGTCACATAACCGGATAAATGGAACCATGCTTCATCTGTGAACCATGTTATGGACAATATGGCAGGATTTTGCACAATGAACGTCTGAAACCAACGACAATAAGTCACTAGATGCGCAGATGTTTATGTTTTATTCCTATTGTTGGCAGCTGTTTTCGACATTTTGTGTCAACGTGAAAATGCAGTACACTTTAAATCAACGACTCTTCCTTGTGAAGCAATACTGGATTACGAATTCAATTACAGCTACTCAAAGGGCATACCAGAGAGAATTTGGTGTTCACAATCCTCCGAAAAGAAACACAATACTGGGACTGGTAAACAAATTGGAAACAACTGGATCTCTGGTGAGTGAAAAGGGCAAGCATCGTTCATCTAAGCTTCCCACGGTTGTTGTTGACGTAAGAGCACGACTGGAGCAGTCACCCAAAAAATCATTAAGACGTTTGTCGCAGGAGACAGGGTACACCTACTCAATGTGTCAGAGAGCCTAAAGCCATATAGGGTTACGGTTGTTCATCAGCTACAGGAACCAGATAAGGATAAAAGATTGAATTATTGTCGTTGGTTTCAGACGTTCATTGTGCAAAATCCTACCATATTGTCCATCACATGGTTCACAGATGAAGCATGGTTCCATTTATCCGGTTATGTGACGACCGAATAATTTCCAGGAACTTGTGGCCACCGAGATCTCCGGATTTGACAACGCCGGACAATATTTGCTATAGAGGTAAATAATCTCCCAAAATTCCTCTACATTTTAGGTATAATAAGTTGTCGCTAGCACAATTCGTTTTGAAAAAATTAATGAAAGAAATGTGTCAGTTCTATATAAATCACTCTGTGATATTGATTACCTTTATAGATCGTGTATTTACTCTGAAACGGTGAGATATTCTTGTATATCTTTGAATTTATTATTCCATAAACATCTCATTAATCCTTAACAGGATCCATTCTTTCATTAAGTTGCATTCTTCTACATAATTCATGTGAATTTTGACCACAATTTTATTTTATAATTAGCCGTACCCGTGGGCTCCGCTGCACCCGTTAGAAATAAATATAAAGTAATTACATAATTAAAATAGGACATTTTATCCAGGAAACATTCGTGTTTGATAGAAGGATAAATCGTTTAATATGTTACTTAATTTAAATTGCATCCAAATAATTAAAATGGGATCATTTTGGTCCAGAGACACTCATTTAGTGCAATGACAATTCCTTTAACATGTTTCTTAATTTTTATTACATGCAACCATAGTTCAATGAAGATTGACATCATTTAGATTTAATGTGTATATTTTATTTTACTTGTTATAGGTTTCAATTGAATTATGGTAATAACTTAATTTTAACTCTTGTTTTCTGCGTATTCAGTAAATGGCGCTTGACCCACTATGGTTCTGAACCCTTCAAATAACTTAAATTATATTATATAATATTACATATTATATTATATTATATTATATTATATTATATTATATTATATTATATTATATTATATTATATTATATTATATTATATTATATCAGAAGTTACTGTAATAACATTATAGCATTATGTCCATCTAGAGAAACTACACTTTCCAATGGTGAAATAATAATTAATTATACAAATCGGTTAATTTAGCTTCCGATATTACTTCATACAAACACAGAAACATTCTCTGTAGGCTATATTTCATAGCTTTCGATTGTTGTTGTCCAAGGCCCCTTATAGACGAAGTCATTTGTTTTTTAATTCATTACACGGCCTTAGATGGCAGTTATTTTAATTTTATAACTCATTTATCTCATTAAATATCAGTCCTATCAAACTTTTTCAAGGAATAAAACTAATCGCAAATGATTTTTAAAGAAGGTTTTGTTATGTAACATTTTTCACAATAATCAATAATAAGCGAGATATTTAGCTTTATTTAATTCAGGCCCCCTTATAACCCCCCTTTTAAATAAAGTATTATGAATGCCATATAGCCTAAAATCTATGTTACAACGAACTTAATTTATATTCAAATTGTCATCGAAATCCGTTCAGCCATTATCGCGTGAAAAGGTAACAAACATACAGACAGACAGACATACAAACAAAAATTTCAAAAAAGCGATTTTCGGTTTCAGGGTGGTTAATTATAAATGTGTTAGGACCAATTATTTTTGGAAAATCGAAAATAACCAGAAAAATTTCGGCTACAGATTTATAATTAGTATACATTTTACTATTGTTTATTGGTTATATAATATGTATTTTGATACCAACTATAACCATAATATACCTCAGGGTGAAATAGGGTTTATTAAATCTGATAATAAAAAAAAAAACACGAGTAAGCCATACAATACATATTCCGAAGTGATATAGTGTTAAAAGGTGTGTAATCAAGATGTGAAATAATTGTTTGGATTGCATATAACAAATATATCTTATATATCGTTTCTGTCAAGTTTAGATTCTGAGTATTTTAATACTTAAACTTAATAATTATTTACTTACATAATGGACGTTTGGCAACGCTGTTAACTAAATATTGGCGCGCATTTCATCTTAAGGCCCGAGTACAGCGGGTGTAGAGCGTATTGCAAAGTGGAGAGTGCAATATGCATTGTTTGTTCTCATCTTTTCCCCTTACTGGAGTAGAAGAGTGTTTCCATGAGTTAATAAGTACTACTCAATTTACTGCTATGTTGACATTATTTATAGAAAGGAAGCCAAATTCCTAAATCTGAAAAGAACGTAAAATTCTGTTCATCTTGTCTTAAGAATTTACTCTGTGAAGTACATTGGCTATACACACACCTATCGATTCATCTACAACACCCAGATCTGACAGAGTCTGCTTCGTCAACGCCCCTTTCTCTCCCTGGAAATTGTGGAGCTTCATGGGTCAGTTGGTAGAGCGTTGGTACGTTTAACCAAAGGTCCGGGGTTCGATACCCGGTCCCGGAACAATTTTTCCTTCGAAATTATTCAAGTCATCTTTACAGGGAATTATACCTGATAATTTGATTTGCATAATACACGTCACTGTTCGTTAACAGAAAACCACAATTTAAGTCACACAGAGTTAGTGTGCACTCAATGTTGGTGCTTGACGGTTGTCAGCCCACTTTGAGGTCTGTGGATACAGAGGTAAAAATTGGATCGTCGTCTGGTAGAGTTCCCGGGTAGCTCAGTTGGTAGAGCGTTGGTACGTTTAACCAAAGGTCCCGGGTTCGATACCCGGCCCCGTAACAATTTTTCCTTCGAAATTATTCCAATCAGCTTTACAGGGAGTTATACCTGAGAGTTTGATTTGCATAATACACGTCACTGTTCGTTAACAGAAAACCACAATTTAAGTCACACAGAGTTAGTGTGCACTCAGTGTTGGTTGCTTGACGGTTGTCAGCTCACTTTGAGGTCTGTGGATCCAGAAGGAAAAATTGGATCGGTGTCGGGTAGATTTCCCGGGTAGCTCAGTTGGTAGAGCGTTGATACGTTTAACCAAAGGTCTCGGGTTCGATACCCGGCCCTGAAACAATTTTTCCTTCGCAATTATTCTGCTGTAATATGTTGACGGGAAAACCTCAACCAAGTAATATGTCACAACCAGGATTTGAAGCCGGGCCCTTTCGTTTCACGCTTGGAATGCTAAGAGTTGCTTCTCAGACCTGGTGGTTATAAAGTAGCCGGAAAGATTTTTTTTCGTACGAAATTCTGTCACTTATAATATAGTGAACTACATACATAACCCTTAAATAGGCAAAATTTCATTTCTCACAAAGTGAGAGTCCAAGTTTTATAGCTATAAAGAACAACCGGTAATATAACTGTTTTATAAATTCTGACTTTCAGATTTTTTGACAACAGATTGGATGATAAAATCTTCTCAACCGAATAATAACAGGCATTTCCCATATTTATTCTGCGTTTAATTTCCTCCCGAGTGTCATTTATATTTGTTAATGTTGCTCCAAGATATTTGAACTTCTCCTCCTCTTCAAAAGATATATTTCCAATTTTACATTTCCATTTCGTACAATAATCTCGTCACGAGACATAATCATATACTTTGTCTTTTCGGGATTTACTTCCAAACCTATCTCTTTACTTGCTTCCAGTAAAATTCCCGTGTTTTCCCTAATCGTTTATGGATTTTCTCCTATCATATTCACGTCATCCGCATAGTCAAGCAGCTGATGTAACCCGTTCAATTCCAAGCCCTCTCTGTTATCCTGGACTTTCCTAATGGCATACTCTAGAGCAAAGTTAAAAAGTAAAGGTGATAATGCATCTGCTAGCTTTAACCCGTAGTGAAATGGAAACGCATGTGACAGAAACTGACCTATACGAACTCTGATTATTATTATTATTATTATTATTATTATTATTATTATTATTCCCAAATGAATCTCAGACAGAATTCAGCACTTAATTTCCAACACTTAAAAGAACTCCGTTGGTAGCAACAAGTCTCCCAGTAATTTAGACGCACAGCATCACCTCATTACGTCCAATTCCGCCCCTTTCTAGAATCTTGTCCCTGATTTAGGGAAGCATCCTATATTGAAATCTTACTGGCGTAGAAGAACTTTTTAAATTCTCTCTCTCTTCTCCTTGAAGACCACTGAAGAAGAAATCGAGAAGTCCTTCTTGATTTCCAATTCTCTTTCCCCCCTTCCCCCGGCCGCTCATTGTTACTTGCAGCAGACTCACGCGAGCCAGCAGCTGAAGCATTGTAAGAAGAAATCACGAGATCGGAGCCCTGGCTGGAGTTTCGTTTCCGGTATGCGGCTGTATCAGTCGGCTTTTGGATTAGAGGCAAGGAGAGTAGGAGAGGAGAAAAAGAAAGGAATTCTCTTTTGTCTTTCTGTAGAGACTGATTTTACTCAATTCTTATATCCCCCAGGGAAAAAGAGGGTGGGTATGCTTCTGTAGGATGAGAGTGGATTCTGGATAGAGATCAGGCGAGGACGATAGCTTGGAGTATGAGAGAGATGGAATTGGTGGCAAAATGTTTCAAAAAGGATTGCATCTTTGCTCTTTCCCCACTACACGGTAATTGAAATAATTGTGGTTTCAGTTTTATATTTACATGTACAAGTATTCCTCATTCATTTTTATAATGCCCATGGCTTGTCAGTATATCTTTTCATTAATTATCTTCCTCGTATGTAATCGTGAAAACTTTATAACTAATTCAACAGTTCATAGCATAAATACACGTCAAAAAATGACTTTCATACTCCATCAACAAGTCTATCGTTCTATCAAAAAGGAGTGCGTTATATGGCAGTAAAAATTTTTAATAGCCTCCCTATCGATATAAAAAATGAAACTCAAAACATAAGGTTATTTAGGGCCAAATTTAAAAAGTACCTAATTTCTCACGCCTTCTATTCTGTAGGTGAATTCATGACATTCAATAACACTTCATGAAATTGATACTAAAACTTTGTGTTGTACTAGTAGACTATATTGTAAATATATATTTCATCTAGACTGTGACTATAAATTAAGACTTTATAATAGTATTAAGTTTTTTGACTTGTTCCATATTCTAGCTGTAAGCAATGTATGAATACCATGGAATGTTAACAAATACAATACAATACAATACAATACAATACAATACAATACTGTAGAATATACCCCGCTAGTGTATCATTTTCCACATGCGTCTTTCTTTACAAATACAAAGGAATTGGCTACACTACCCCTTATCTCCTTGTTTAGTTGCCTCATGAGTGATGTCCTATTGGTGTCACATATCTTAACGAGGACCTCGAGTCTATATCTGCATGGGCCAGAAAGTTTGGTTTGACTCTCAATGCAAGAAAATCACAAGCAATCCTAGTGGGACATCAACGTCTATTATGCAACATTAATCCTGCTGTCCCAGTCAAGTTAAACGACACAATAATCCCTTTTGCTTCCTGTGTTAAAAACCTTGGAGTTTACTTTGATACGCATTTAAACTGGAATAAGCAAGTAACCCATATTACCAAAAAACTGCTTTCCATACTACATTCCTTAAACAGCATTCGAAAATTCCTCCCGCTATCACTCAAGAAAATACTAGTGGAAACACTAGTAATGCCCCACTTCGATTATTGTGATTTTCTACTGACTGACCTCAATGTCAACCAGTCGCAAAAATTACAACGTGTTCATAATTCTTGTGTTCGCTTCGTCTGCGATGTCCGTCGCGCGGACCACATTACCCCATCCTTCCAAACTCTAAACTGGCTACGGCTTAACGAACGTAGAAATTTTCATTCTCTTATTCTCCTTTTCCAAGTCCTTCACACCTCTACACCTACCTACCTTGCCTCCCGTTTCAGTTACCTGTCATCATATCATAATCTCTTCACACGCACGCAAAATAGCCGCATACTAGCCATACCAACACATAAGACATCATCGTATTCATCATCATACACAATCTCGCTCTCGCGCTTGTGGAATACCCTACCCAGTGACGTCAGAGACTGTCGGAATTTAGTAGCGGTGAAAAGCAAACTTATTAAGCAATTTCTTACTGCGTAGAGTAGGTTTAATTTTTACTTAATCAATAAAAGATATGCTTCTCTCTTCATAACTTTTACAACAAACTGTCCAGCTTTTATTAATCAGTTAATCTTTTAGTACTTTGATTTTTATTTTATTTGTAAATTTAATATTAATTGTAACTATAATTGTAATTGTATTCTTAATATTGTAGTTGTAATCCCCTTGTACAGGGTAAGAGAAAGCCTGATAACCTTCTCTCTACCAGGTTAAATAAATAAATAAATAAATAAATAAATAAATAAATAAATAAATAAATAAAAATAAATATAAAAATATGAGTTTCAAACTGCCTTCGGATAACAACAATTCCTATGTGAACAACTGGATTCTACTGGATTACGTATTCAATGTTCACGCGTCCTTCCCGAGTCTAAGTGAGAGCACAAGTGAATAACATTTTAGTATAATGGAAATACCTCCCCATAGATTATAATTAACTTTTCTAAGTGCGTTATATACAGATTACCCTTGTGTATAGGATGCACTTGTCCACATCGTTCAGTGTACCGGATATGACATAAGCATTTCCATGTCAAGAAAAGTCGAATTTGAGTTCCACAGAACGCTTTGATTACATTAGTCTGACACTTTTATGAACTCAGGGCCACTGTCTGTAACTACATTTTAGGAAAGTTATTTCATTAATAAATTATACTCGGGAGGAAATTAAACACAGAATAAATATGGGAAATGCCTGTTATTATTCGGTTGAGAAACTTTTATCATCCAGGCTGCAGTCAAAAAATCTGAAAGTTAGAATTTATAAAACAGTTATATTACCGGTTGTTCGTTATGGTTGTGAAACTTGGACTCTCACTTTGAGAGAGGAACAGAGATTAAGGGTGTTTGAGAATAAGGTGCCCAGGAAAATATTTGGGGCTGAGCGGGATGAAGTTACAGGAGAATGGAGAAAGTTACACAACGCAGAACTGCACGCATCGTATTCTTCACCTGACATAATTAGGAACATTAAATCCAGACGTTTGAGATATGCAGGACATGTAGCACGTATGGGCGAATCCAGAAATGCATATAGAGTGTTAGTTGGGAGACCGGAGGGAAAAAGACCTTTGGGGAGGCCGAGACGTAGATGGGAAGATAATATTAAAATGGATTTGAGGGAGGTGGGATATGGTGATAGAGACTGGATTAATCTTGCACAGGATAGGGACCGATGGCGGGCTTATGTGAGGGCGGCAATGAACCTTCGGGTTCCTTAAAAGCCATTTGTAAGTAAGTATTATTATTATTATTATTATTATTATTATTATTATTATTATTATTATTATTATTATCAGTTATCACTATCATCATTGCTATCTCTGTTTTCTCTCTTTTTTCTTGTATCAGCTCGATGAGAGCTCTATAGTGTTCTTTTAATCCTGTTTACCCTCTATATGGCTTTAATTTAATATGTATTATTTTCATCAGTATTTGTATTTATTTTTTGTATTTATATGTGCTATCTGTTAGGATGGAAGAGAAGGCCTTATGACCTTAATCATGTCAGATTAAATAAATGAATTAATTAAATTAAAGAGCGACAGATAGACTGATAGATGAAACGCCTGGATCTGCCATTTCGGTACCGGTATCAAGGAAGCCGACTTTGTACCTGTTTTCGCGAAAATATCTTAATCGTACTTTTATAGTCTCGAAACAGTCTCTCTTCACATACTATAATTACTAAAGTGTAATTATATTTCAGTTAGGCGGTTTATTGATTACTGCTGTTTGCAGTGTGATATTGCAGACCATCCTGGACTTTGCTAGCTAAACGGTGTGAATAATTGCATCTCAGCGGAGTATCTGTAAGGCAGAATTGATTATCCTCGGTAATAGAATGGTAGACAGAGTTGATGGCTACCATAACTGAATGATGAGACGGGCTGTAATTGTTTGCTAAATTATTCCCAGTGCTCTCTTATTCAGAGACAATGTTCCTGATCACATGTGTAAAATCTAGGATCCTACGCCTTCCAGGTAAAGGTTTTAATTGCTCTTCAAAATCTACTACCCTCAGAAGTAGTGCTTGAGGTGATAGTTACCACTCGACCAATGAGCAATTTGAGAGAAGGCCATCAGCAAACTGATGTATACAATATTTTCATTTTGCAGATAGTTTTAACCGATAAGCAGATATACAATGGGTATGGAATGAATGGGACCGTCAATTGAGGCATTGACATGGGGAAGGTCGTAACTGCCAAAATTTCGAATTTTTAGGTTTTTTATTGAGAAGGTAGTAGATGGCCATGCCAATGGCACAGAGAAGGTAGTATGTCCGTATGTAATGAAACGAAGTTGGAAACGTAGTCACTAGATGTTGTAAGTTGTATGTGCACAGCTGTAGACGCGGAGAAGGTAGTACTCCTTTTACAACATCAGAGTGTGTCTAGACAAATATGGGCTGATAACTGTGCATGGCAGAATAAGAATCGGGTGATTCTAATGGTCCTGATTTACATTATTGCCAAGAAACATTTTGATTCAGTGGACTTGAAATTCCTGGTTTCAGAACAATCCTACATGCCATGTGATAGGGAGTTTGGCATCATAGAGAAAAGAAAAAAAAAGATGCAAGACCATGGTTCCAGAAGAGGTAAGGCCTAATAATGTAATAATGATGAAGGATGAGGATTTCTTCGACTTTTCTGCAGAATGTGACAAGGTTTTGAATACAACTCCTATCAAAATCAGCACCCTCAACTGGATTAGACTTTCAAGAGCTCACTTTCCTCTAATAAAAACAAGACAGTCATTTAATGACCTTGAAATGCGGACAGAGCACAGGTTTTTAAGAAAGGACAGTCATTAACGTCAATCACTAACTTGCAGTGCTTGCAACGCCTTGAAAGAAGACCAGTCGTCCCTGATGCCAAAAAGAGAGACTTGTTATCTATGTTAGACTTCCTCGATGAAAAGTATCATGCATTTTACCGAAAAATTTGTGCATAATGTATAAATAACGTTAATTCTCAGTTTGGCTCAGGAGTGATTTCAATGTTGTATTTTCATAACATAGGATTTCACAGATAAATCTGTGCCAGACTTTTCAAATTTCATATGTAACACAAACATGTGTGTATGCCTTTCATTTAAAGCAGTTCGTAATTTGTTTTTTGCTTCCCCTGAAAAATTTTGTTTTTGGCAGTTACTACCTTTCCCATGTCAGCGCCTCAATTGCTTATCATACAATATAGTGTTACTAACTACGTTACATTTTATTGATGAACGATTTCGGCATACTTTGCCATCATCAGATTTTGAAAAGTTGTCTTTTATACATACTTAATAATATGCCACATTGGTTAAATGCAATATATAATAACAAACAACGAAATCATGATTACACTAGTTTTATAGGCGAACTTGTGATTAATATGTCCTCAGTCAGCTGTTAATTGGACAATGTCATTATGTCATTATATGTTAAAACACAAAACAATACTTGAGTAAAACAGATCTATAAAACATTAAAACATTAAAAGTTGACACTTGATTTCGATTGCTGGTAGAATTCGTGTTGTGAGAATAATAAGTTAATTAAGTAGTAAAATATCGCTGCAATCGAAAAGTATTGTGAATAAATTTGAATAAGGAACAAAAAAAAAGTTTCCTTCCTAGGTAGGATTCGAACCACGAAAGTCTTGGTTACCAGTCTATCTTGCTCTGGAGTGAACAAGGCTCTGAAATCAGCTAAAAGGGTCGGTTCTGTTTTTTTTTCTTTGTCACTACTGTACTTTATCTGTTAATCTATTTCTTGTTCTATTTATAAGACCTGAAGATGGTCACTGGTGAGCGAAACTGTTTGTCGTACAATTAAATTATATAATATATTTATTGAATTAGATAATCCTTAGACTGAAATATTATTACTTAAAGATGTTTTATTAAGATGACCAGAATAAGCAACTGGTGTTAATGCAAGAAGGTTACCATTATGTAGCAATAAAACTTTTAAATTATCTTGCTTGAATCAGTGAAGGATCTCCATTCATCTGTTTTACAATATGCTCCTCATTTATTCGTGAAGTTGTAGTTTGGAATGTCATTGCAATGTCTGTCCTATGCACCCATTAGAATATTTTGGTCAGTACTGGTTGTTTTATATGTTATCCTATGTCCGCAATTACTAGATTGTAAAGTGCTGTCATCTGATGATATGTTGTCATCTTGCATAACACAGTGATGTGAAATGAATCATATCACTATAGTCTCGACGCTGTTATTCCCGGCGTGACTCCTCCTCTTTGCTTACGTCTTAGGAAGTCAAGGTTCTATAAAGTCTAGGTAGGTAGTATCGTTCGCCATTTTTGTTCTTTCGTTGCCGAGCTACCATACGAGGGATCTATTTGCTACACCGTTAAACATTATCATGTCGTAGCTCCTATGATAATAAATCAAAGGCATTGTAATTCAGCAAATAATTGAGCGGCAAATAACGTCTTCGTGTGCTTTCTGAGAACCCCAACGAAAGAGCCAAAATGGCGGGCGATTATATTAAGTATTTATCGAGCCTTAAGAAATCGAGCGACTGTTTCAAAAGTGCGACAACTCAAAAAAACAAGTTTCGAGATATCTTAAGTTGAAAGTTTCAAATAAATCACTTAGAAAGGAACAGAGTTCTGGTTCATAACCACGACAATTAGAAATGAGTCAGTATTCAGGACGAGTTTATCACAATCTTGCAGTTCACTATTAATACATTCCGAAATGTACTAATAATGAATTAGTAAAGTCCATAGTTATAATTATTTCTAAAGTAGTTTATTTAGTTTTTTTTTTCCTTTTTTGGTTGTAAATATCACTTATCTCAATACCGAATCGGAAAGAGCTCCGAAAGGGGCTTTCAGTGTATAAATAACTAAAAAATGGCAATTTTTGAGTTGTCGCACTTTTGAGCTGGACGATCGATTAATGCTTAACGTCTTCATTAGCGAATCACAAGACGCACACGTTTTATAACATATACTATTCATTTTTTACTTTAAAGTAAATATTCTGAAAGTTAGAATTTATAAAACAGTTATATTACCGGTTGTTCTTTATGGCTGTCAAACTTGGACTCTCACTTTGAGAGAGGAACAGAGTTTGAGAGTTTTTGAGAATAAGGTTCTTAGGAAAATATTTGGGGCTAAAAGGGATGAAGTTACAGGAGAATGGAGAAAGTTACACAACACACAACTGCAAGCATTGTATCCTTCACCTGACATAATTAGGAACATTAAATCCAGACGTTTGACATTGGAAGGGCATGTAGCACATATGGGCGAATCCAGAAATGCATATAGAGTGTTAGTTGGGAGGTCGGAGGGGACAAGACCTTTGGGGAGGCCGAGACGTAGATGGGAAGATAATATTAAAATTGATTTGAGGGAGGTGGGATATGATGATAGAGAATTGATTAATCTTGATCAGGATAGGGACCGATGGCGGGCTTATGTGAGGGCGGCAATGAACCTCCGGGTTCCTTAAAGCCAGTAAGTAAGTAAGTAAATATTTCCGTTACTATAATAAGCGTTTTATAAAAATTACAAACGCTAAAATTAGGCCTATTTTAAAATTGGTAGGTGATAGAACAAAACTAATATAATTTCTTAATTGAGGAGACTAAATACCACAATAAAAAAGGAATACATATATTACGTATACCTTTGTTGTGCGATATACTGAAAATTAATTAAACAAGAATAGAATTTCGTGACTTGTCCCTGTTCAATCTCCAAGTATACTATGTCCGTTGTTTCTACTGTATTCATTCGTTTCATCTGGAAACACAAATAGACCTCTCTTACCGTCAAGAATAAAATTTCTACTTCCTCTTTCTTGTGCAGCTGGAAGAAGATGAAGATAGTGTCACAGCAACAGACGCCATCTTGCAAACTCATTCATCCTCTTTACCAGAGCCCCAGTAACATGCTGTGTTAATCGTGGAAACATGTTTCAGCAGGGACGGTTGTAGTGACACGAGAAATATAAAAGAAAATTACAGGAGAAGAATTTAACTTCTGGGAGACGAAATTTTCTCTTCGCTACAAAATGAAACTGAATGTTAGTGCTGAAATTATAGTCACACTAATTAAATTTTTTTCCTGGGTTTATCATAAAACTTCAAAATATACAAAAGTTTATTTTCCTAGTTAAGCCTAGTATTATTTTCAGTAGAGCATCTCAGTGTTAAATCAGTTAATAAGTCATTTCTGTGTAATGATGATGAATTGGAAACAAAAATACACATGTTGCTGTTATGCATGTAGATGTGTTCCCATGGTAACATTCAGAAGATATCTCTGTTATTTAGAGTAACATACATTAAATTCACATACATTAAAATAATGTAATATCAATATAATGTATTGGCTTGTCTGTACATATAATACAAACTCTATATTGTATTTTATTTTTAATTTGGGTACTATAGGTATCATGTACAATGCCACAGAATTTATTTGTGTAATAGGTTTGGAAGTAAATCTCGAAAAGACTAAGTATATGATTATGTCTCGTGACGAGAATATTGTACGAAATGGAAATATAGAAGGTGGAGAAGTTCAAATATCTTGAAGCAACAGTAACAAATATAAATGATATTCGGGAGGAAATTAAACACAGAATAAATATGGGAAATGCCAGTTATTATTATGTTGAGAAGCTTGTATCATCCAGTCTGCTGTCAAAAAATCTGAAAGTTAGAATTTATAAAACAGTTATATTACCGGTTGTTCTTTATGGTTGTGAGACTTGGACTCTCACTTTGAGAGAGGAACATTGCTTAAGGGTGATTGAGAATAAGGTGCTTAGGAAAACATTTGGGGCTAAGAGGGATGAAGTTACAGGAGAATGGAGAAAGTTACACAACACACAACTGCACGCATTGTATTCCCCACCTGACATAATTAGGAACATTAAATCCAGACGTTTGACATGGGCAGGGCATGTAGCACGTATGGGCGAATCCAGAAATGCATAGAGAGTGTTAGTTGGGAGGCCGGAGGGAGAAAGACCTTTGGAGAGGCCGAGATGTAGATGGGAAAATAATATTAAAATGGATTTGAGGGAGGTGGGATATGATGATAGAGAATGGATTAATCTTGCTCAGGATAGGGACCATTGGCGGGCTTATGTAAGAGCGGCAATGAACCTCCGTCTTTCTTAAAAGCCAGTAAGTAAGCAAGTAAGTAACGATAGTAAAATAGATAGGGCAAAAGAGAGTGGAACAAAAACAGGAAGAACAATTGACTGCGCGGGCGAAGGGAATGCACAGTAGAAGCTGTTGTGCCACTTTAAATATAATTACAGGTAAGATAATAAATTACAGTCTATAGAATTCAATATTTCAATATTATTGAAGCATTATACAGGGACATCATTTTATTTTTACTAACATTTTTAATATTAACCTGTCTATACCTTTAGAGAACCGGAAACACCGCTTGCTCCCCCCTCCAAGACTGGAGTTCGATGATACTGGCGTAAAACACAAATCACTCTATTAGGTATAGGAAGGAAGAAAAGTAGTTCATCCATTTACGTAAACTAGGAAATATCGAGATTTTGAGTTTGATAATTTTCATTAGGTTTTTCTTTAATCAAAGTACAGTACTGTATTAAGAATAAGTGTTTTTACTCACGAAGTGAGTTATCCATGCGAACGTATTCATTATGCAGTGTATATTATACTGTCTACAGCACATTAGCGTACAATATAGAGAAAGAAGTTGAATTGAAAAATAATCATAATATGAATATTTAAACACAATTTTGAAAATGGTGGCCGTTCATTTCGATACAGGCTTCAGTTCTTTTGTGCATATTGTCGCACTATAGACTATTGCATCTAATTCCAATTGCCAGTTTTGTCCTTCGTACTAGTAACTCATGTTGAAATAATTCTGTACGTACTCTACGTACTGTGAATTCAATCTTCACTTCTGCCCGACCCGAAAATATAAAATTACTCAGACATGCTATCTACTGTCCGTCCAAGTGGTTATGCCGCAGAATTGTAGAAAGGGAGGAAATCACGTGACAGTTAATTACTTAACGAGGCCTTTTATTTAAGTTAAATTAAACAGCTGTATAATATTACGTAAACTTCCAATTCCTAAGAGAAATTAATGTTTTCAGAAAAGAGCTAAGACAGCCCAGCTATTACAGAGGGGCGAGCAGAAGCAGGTGGGGGAAATCGGGATGCGACGTAGGCAAACGGACAGTACCTGTGCGAAAATATGATTCAATATTGAAAGCTCTTTCGTCACTGGAAAACGCGAACATATTTCTGGAACGTACTATACTTAGTAACTCAGTACTGCTTACTATCTGCGGTCTTGGTTCTGTGTGGAGTTGGAACTTCCTTAGTAGAAGGGGTGGGAGTGAAGTACGTTCAAAAAGTCAGGTACAATAAAAATTGAAGTAAAAATAAAATGATGTCCCTGTATATCGTCTTTCCACAAACGAAGTTCTGGTGTTCTCGGTGCTTCAGTTGCGTCGAAATATAGACAGCATCGCAATGTTGTGATTAACTAGGCCAAACGATTGCTCGAAGCGTCTCAGTCGATCCGCCAGTTCCCTTGGTTATACTCCGTATTCTTGTGACAAATCAATCATACTAAAATATTTGTATCCATTTAAAACTGCTCCAAAGAAGTGGCTGCAAATGGTTCTGTCAGATTGCTTTTCTTGCTGCTTTGCGATTTTACCGCGTAGTGTGACAGCGCCAATGATGGATCGAAGGAAAATTCCATCTCGAAGGCGAGGAATCTCTGTTTAAGATGCTCTCAGGATGTGATAATTGAAAAGCTGTAAAAGTGGCAACATTGCCACTTACCGTTCCGGCTTAATGGAAATTCAGACAAGCCAATCAGTGTAATAGGCTTGTTGCAAGTATTCACAATGTTTGTGTGTTTGAACTTCTTTAGGTAATCTTTACAGTCAACTGCAATTACAATACTCCGTCGATTTAGGAAAAAGCCAATGTTTGTTACTTAGATATAACACGCAGAGTAAGTCCACTGCAATCGGTAAGGATCATGGTTAGGTACAGCATGAAAGTCCAGGAATATGTCTGTTACCATAGCAACGTATTATGCATATGAATAATACATTGAAACTAACACAACTGAACTTTAATTTCCGAAAATTGGGAGACGTATTCCACGTACCTGTTAAAGTGCAGAATTTTTCTTCTCAATACTTCGTCTTTCTCTGACTGTACTATTGTGATACGCATATTAAATACACATGTAAGAAGGCATTCTCTATTGTCCATTCACTAAAAAGATTGTATCATTATCCATCCAAATTAAAACAGACGCTGGTACAGACACTCATTCTACCTCACTGCGATTATTGCGACGTTTTGTTCAGTGATCTCAGGATTGATTCCGCTCAGAAACTACAGCGTGTTCATAACGCGTGCGTCCGCTTCATCTGTAATGTTCGATACTATGATCATATCTCACCTCCTTTCGAGAAGTTATCATGGCTTAGGTTTCATGAGAGGAGAAATCTGCACTCACTTTCTCTCTTATATCGAATTATTCACACTTCACCCCCCTATTACTTATTTGCTCGTTTTCATACTCTCTCTCGCTATCATAATATTAATACTCGATCACAACGCGATAACACGCCAGAAATTCCACTTCACACATCATCTCTGTATTCCTCATCTTTCACTGTTGCTACCTCTCGTCACTGGAACTCTCTGCCGCCTGAAGTCAAGGGCTGCCGAACATTGAATTCTTTCAAATCCAAGTTAGAAAATTATCTTATGACGAGTTGCCAAACTAACTTACTATTATGACAAGTGTTGTATTGCATGTTATCACGTATTCACATTTTTTTATGTTCTAGTGATATTTAACTAATTTTATATTTTTGTTTTCATATATTCCGATAATGGTATATCTATAATGTGATAAGTTGAGCTATATATAATCATAATTTTCTTACTGTGTGTACTTAAAAATATTGTATTCATTATATGCTTTGTACTGCAATATTTTATCACTACTATTAGTATTATAATTATTATTACTATTCTTATTATTATTATTATTATTATTATTATTATCAGTAATTGACTTATTTTTCATACTTTTTATGTCTCATTTATTTTGACCTGCTGTTCACATATTATTATGCTTTTTTTCTTTCTTTCCGAAAATTACATAAATTCTTACTTAACAGATGAATTGCTGATTAATATTTGTTACTTATAATGAAACTAACATCTGTCCATTCTTATTATTATTATCTTTAATTTCTCTAAATAGATTTACAAAACCTCTAATGACAATTACATTAATATTCTCATTATAGAAATAGAAATATATATATTCTCCCTGTAACATAGTCCTAGTAAGCTTATATTAAATTAATTTTCATCATTTTACTAGCTATCTCAAATATTAAATTAATTATAATTCATTGAATTAAATTAGCTCATAAATTAAGTTACTACTTTACCTTATAGATTTATCTAAATTTAAATAAATGTGTAGTGAAGATTATTGCTGGAGAACCTTTTAAGTGTAGTGAAAATATTTGTAATTTAAATTTATGTATTGTATTGATTAAGGCTGGTTGAGTGGAAGAGAAGGCCTTATGGCCTTAACTCTGCCAGCGAAAATAAAACATTATTATTATGTTATATATTATGTCTGATTTGTAATTACTTGTTTACATTTTATTATTATTATCTTATTCAGTTTTGTCTGTAAATTTGTAGTGTTTTTTGTAACGCAGTTTTACTCCTGGTTGAGTGTTAGAGAAGGCCGTAAGGCGTTAACTCTGCCAGGTTAAATAAATTATTATTATTATTATTATTATTATTATTATAATCCACCAACATCCATTATGATGCTTAGAAATGTATTTCAAAGTACTTTCATGGCTACTGTTTAATGGTTCTGATGAAGGACTTGGTCGATTGCATCATAAAGTTATCAGGCGCACAAACTTACTACATGACTAGCAGATTCAAAAGGAAATTATCCTATTTTACTTTCGATAATTTCAACATTGTCATTCAGCTGTTCAAATTTATGTCACTTAATTTCGATCAGCTGATAACAAACTGTTTTCAGTGTGGCGTAATAAAATTTGTGTTTTCATTATCTATACACAGATGGCTCCACTGTACAGCAAAACACATTATCGCTATAGTGTAAAGATCTAAGCGTTGCTAAGTTATCTCCATATACATTACACAATTCGTAGTTATCTCTCAAGTATGTAACGAACTACAGTCTGATCCGTTTGGGTATGGATAATATTAATTTATTATTATAAAGCTATTATCATAGTAGGAAAAATTTCTTGCTGGTTATATTATGATTAAAAGATGAGAGTTTCTATATATGACAATCAACAATGCATAATCTGAAAGGACAAATGAAAATCATAGATGATTAAAATGGCTACTACAAATCAACAGCGGGCACAATGTGTTCTCTGGTATGCTAAATTTGAGAGTGTTAAAATAGTTCAAAGGGAATTTCAACGTGAGTATGATGTGCGTAATGTACCTAATAATGATAATAATAATAATAATAATAATAATAATAATAATAATAATAATAATAATTCTTTATTTATACTGGCAGAATTAAGGCCATAGGCCCTTCTCTTACACTCTACCAGGTCACAAAGTATACAATCAGTGAAAATTTAACAAAAAGTTAAAGAACAGAATAATAATATATTACAATAATAATAATAATAATAATAATAATAATAATAATAATAGCATAATAAAATCGACACTAAACACCATGAAAATAATACAACAATAGAAAAAAGAAAGTAAAATATATTGGAATATAGTGAAAGCAACTAATTTAGTACAAATGGTTAATATGGAAAACGTAAGGTAGAATATAACAAAATGGAATGTAATAAAATAATAATAATAATAATAATAATAATAAAGAAAAGAAATACGAATATTAAATAAAATTCACAATAAAGAAGGCTATGATAATACATTCATCGGCTGATAAAGAGAAAAAAAGGGAAAAGGAAGGAAAAAAATATATAGCTTCTAAATTTTTACAAAACTATCGCAGAGAAAAGGGCTTATAACTGAAAGGAATCTGAATTAAAAAATGCAATTTTAATTTATTTTTGAAACTAGACAATATCCGACAGTCTCTGACAAATACGATTCCATAATGTTGTGGTATCGAACATTTGTAGAAACAGGTTCTGTGTTAAAAGAACATGCAGGAGTTCGCAGGCGAAACCCAGTACAAGAAGCAGCTATCTCTTGGCTTGGCCCCCAAATTCCCCAGATCTAACCCCTCCTGACTTCTTTGTGTGGGGTTTTGTTAAAGACATTGTCTATTCACAGAAACCCAGGAACATTGATGATCTGAGAGTAAGAATTACTCAAGCTTTTCAACAAATCACCCCTCTTATGTTACAACGGACATGGGCTGAATTGCATCAACGTTATGAGTTGTGCAGGGTGCGCAATGGGGGTCATGTTGAGCTCTGAGGAATCTGCCATCTTTCAGTGTTATATGCACAAAGTTTCAACAAATAAAGTTCAGTAGTAAATGCTTTACGTTGTTTTTATTTTGTCTATACCCAAACGTATCACCCTGTATAATATATTCTTAATGTAATTTATGAATAAATTGGGGAATTATTATGACAAGGGGAATAAAAGTAGGCTATCTATAGAATCTGTCCTAAATGTTCTTCTTTAAAAAGGAATCAGCTTCTACCCGAAGCGATTTGGATACGGGATTCTGGTGTGTATCTGTCTTATCTCTCTGGGATGCTTATGTCTTTAAAAGATCCTTAATGGGATACCCGCTACCTACCTCGAAACAGGAGCTTGTAGTCCCTTCCGTAGCCATTAAATATGCTTGTACTTATTGATCTATGAGTCGCTTCTTTCCTTCTGGACTTATACGGTTCGCAATATAGAGTTGTCTTCAATCTGTTCAAACTTAATAACAGTCTATTTCGGTTATATATTTTCCCTTCATATTGGATGTTTCGAGATGTTTTATTGCCATTCTTCTTTCCAGTGTATTGTTATTGGAGCTAGAGACATAAGGAAATCAGTTTTATTGTAGGCTATTCATTTAATGGTTCGAGGTTCTTGGGTGAATTAACTCTGTCACATAATTTGTAAGAACACTCAATTTTGGGAGCGTAACTATAGTTTCTATCATTATAGAACGAAAATAAAGAGGTAAATATACTGAAACTCTCTCTTGTATCGGACCGATGAAGAAAAACCCAATACTTTTTTGTCTTACCTGAGGACAGAACTCTGATATTTATACTTACTTACTTACAAATGGCTTTTAAGGAACCCGAAGGTTCATTGCCGCCCTCACATAAGCCCGCCAGCGGTCCCTATCCTGTGCAAGATTAATCCAGTCTCTATCATCATACCCCACCTCCCTCAAATCCATTTTAATATTATCCTCCCATCTACGTCTCGGCCTCCCTAAAGGTCTTTTTCCCTCCGGTCTCCCAACTAACACTCTATATGCATTTATGGATTCGCCCATACGTGCTATATGCCCTGGCCATCTCAAACGTCTGGATTTAATGTTCCTAATTATGTCAGGTGAAGAATACAATGCGTGCAGTTCTGTGTTGTGTAACTTTCTCCTGTAACTTCATCCCGCTTAGCCCCAAATATTATCCTAAGCACCTTATTCTCAAACACCCTTAACCTATGTTCCTCTCTCAAAGTGAGAGTCCAAGTTTCACAACCATACAGAACAACCGGTAATATAACTGTTTTATAAATTCTAACTTTCAGATTTTTGGACAGCAGACTGGATGATAAGAGCTTCTCAACCGAATAATAACACGCATTTCCCATAGTTATTCTGCGTTTAATTTCCTCTCGAGTGTCATTTATATTTGTTACTGTTGCTCCAAGATTATTGAATTTTTCCACCTCTTCGAAGGATAAATCTTCAATTTTTTATATTTCCATTTCGTACAATATTCTGGTCACGAGACATAATCATATACTTAGTCTTTTCGGGATTTACTTCCAGATATAGATTGCAAATATTGAATGTTCTTAATAACAATGCAGCATGCTGATTACTGTGATATTTGTGGTTGTATTAGAATTCTGGTGGTGTGGAGGAGAAGGCCTGGTGGCCTTTAGTCCATCAGAGGGAATAAATAAATAAATAACTAAATAAATAAATAAATAAATAAATAAATAATAAACGAATGAATGAATGAATAAATGAATGAAATAATTGATTAATATATAAATAAATTAGTTAGTAAATAAATTAATTAGTAAATAAAGAAATTAGTAAATAAATAAATTAATTAATTAATAAAATAATAAATAAATAAGTTAATAAATTAATTAATACATTAAGAAATTAATTAATAGTTATTTATGAGAATAGTTCCTACAGGTTTTTGGCACGAATGTATATCATTACAATGTTTTTCTGCGATAACACAAATTTAGGCGTACATTAAATAAATATTTGAAGTTGGAGAGGTTATAAGATCACGATAATATTTAGAGGCTCACTTTACGCACTGATAACAATGGGAGAAATGGAACTTTACGCACTGATAACAATGGGTGAAATGGAACTTTACGCACTGATAACAATGTGTGAAATGGAACTTTACGCACTGATAACAGTGGGTGAAATGGAACTTTACGCAGTCATAACAATGGGTGAAAAGGAACTTTACGCACTGATAACAATGGGTGAATGGAACTTTACGCACTGATAACAATGGGTGAAATGGAACTTTACGCACTGATAACAATGGGTGAATGGAACTTTACGCACGGATAACAATGGGTGAAATGGAACTTTACGCACTGATAACAATGGGTGAAATAGAATTTTACGCACTGATAACAATGGGTGATTGGAACTTTACGCACTAATAACAATGGGTGAAATGAACTTTACGCACTGATAACAATCGGTGAAATGGAACTTTACGCACTGATAACAATGGGTGAATGGAAATTTACGCGCTGATAACAATGGGTGAAATGGAACTTTACGCACTGATAACAATGGGTGAAATGGAACTTTACGCGCTGACAACAATGGGTGAAATGGAACTTTACGAACAGATAACAATGGGTGAAATGGAACTTTACGCACCGATAACAATGGGTGAAATGAAAATTTACGCACTGATAACAATGGGAGAAATGGAACTTTACGCACTGATAACAATGGGTGAAATGGAACTTTAAGCATTGATAACAATTGGTGAATGGAACTTTACGAACTCATAACAATGGGTGAAATGGAACTATACGCACTAATAACAATGGGTGAAATGGAACTTTACGAACTGATAACAATGGGTGAAATGGAACTTTACGCACTGATAACAATGGGTGAAAAGGAATTTTACGCACTGATAACAATGGGTGAAATGGAACTTTACGCACGGATAACAATGGGTGAAATGGAACTTTACGCACTGATAACAATGGGTGAAGTGAAACTTTACGCACTGATAACAATGGGTGAAATGGAACTTTACGCACTGATAACAATGGGTGGAATGGAACTTTACGCACTGATAACAATGGGTGAAGTGAAACTTTACGCACTGATAACAATGGGTGAAATGGAACTTTACGCACTGATAACAATGGGTAAAATGGAACTTTACGCACTGATAACAATCGGTGAAATGGAACTTTACGCACTGATAACAATGGGTAAAATGGAACTTGACGCACTGATAACAATGGGTGAAATGGAATTTTACGCACTGATAGGAATGGGTGAAATGGAACTTTACGCACTGATAACAATGGGTGAAATGGAACTTTACGCACTGATAACAATGGGTAAAATGGAACTTTACGCACTGATAACAATGGGTGAAATGTAAATTTACGCACTGATAACAATGGGTGAAATGGAATTTTACGCACTGATAGCAATGGGTGAAATGGAACTTTACACACTATCGCAGCAAAAAAAAAAAAAAAAAAATTTCATTTACAGTATTATTTTGTATACTAGAAATGTTCAACGTATGACCTTCCACGGCATTAATCTTCCTTTCAATACGCTTCTTGAGAGTTCCAGAGTTCTTTCCAGTTTCACTACTGGACATGTTGGCTTTCTCTTTCACTTCTCCGTTTTCCGCTCTCAATTTGACGGCTTTAAGTCCTTTCTTATTGACTTTTGCTGTGTGCCTCAAGTTGACGTTAGCTCCTTGTTACAAAAAGAAAACACGTTTGTGTAAAGGATAAAAGCATGTAGGATACGTCCAGGTGTAATCCTGTCAGGGCAGAGACGGCTACCTGCAGTGAAATGTTGCAGGGGGAACTACACCACACTAAATTCACCGGATCTTACTAGCAAATAGACTTACTGGGAATTTATAATGTTCTTTCAATAGTTTTACACAAATACACATGCATATTTATTTTATCTACTAAGGTTGTTGAAAGAGGCTACAGTTGATAAACTGAATCTTTATATTCTTATAAATAAAAAAGCACGTTCCTATGTTGAAACAAAACAAAAAGTACGTCGCTATGTATATAAGATTAGACACTTTCATTGCCGCAATCACATAAGCCCGCCATTGGTCCCTATCCTCAGCAAGATTAATCCAGTCTCTACAATCATATCTCACCTATCTCAAATTCATTGAAATATTATACTCCCATCTACGTTTCGGCCTCCCCGAACGTCTTTTTCCCTCCGGCCTCCCAACTAACACTCTATATGCATTTCTGGATCCGCCCATACGTGCTACATGTCCTGCCCATCTCAAACGTCTGGATTTAATGTTCCTAATTATATCAGGTGAAGAATAGAATGCGTGCAGTTTTGCGGCGTGTAATTTTCTGCATTCTACTGTAACTTCATCCCTCTCAGCCCCAAATATTTTTAATAACCTTATTCTCCAACACCCTTAACCTCTGTTTCTCTCTCAAAGTGAGAGTCCAAGTTTCATAACCATGCAGAAAAACCGGTAATATAACTGTTTTAAAAATTCTAACGTTCAGCTTTATTGACTGCAGACTGGATGACAAAAGCTTCTCAACCGTATAGTAGTAGGTTATTTTACGATGCTTTATCAACAATACAGGTTATTTAGCGTCTGAATGAGATGAAGGTCATAATACCGGTTAGATGCGTCCGGGGTCCAGCACCGAAAGTAACCCAGCATTTGCTCATATTGGGTTGAGGGAAAACCCCGGAAAAAACTTCAACCAGGTTACTTGCCCAAACCGGGAATCGAAACCGAACTACCTGGTTTCGCGGCATTTCCTATATTTATTCTGCTTTAATTTCCTCCTGAGTGTCATTTATATTTGTTACTATTGCTCCAAGATATTTTAATTTTTCCACCTCTTCAAAAGATAAATATCCAATTTTTATATTTCCATTTGATACTATTTTCTAGTCACGAGACATAATCATATACTTAGTCTTTTCGGTATTTACTTCCAAACCAATGTATTTTACTTGCTTCAAGGAAAATTCACCTGTTTTCCCTAATCGCTTGTGGATTTTCTCCTTACATATTCACGTAATCCGCATAGACGAGAAGCTGATGTAACCCGTTTCATTCCAAACCCTCTCTGTTATCCTGGACTTTTGTAATAGCTTATTCTAGAGCGAAGTTAAATAGTAAAGGTGATAGTGCATCTCCTTGCATTAGCCCGCAGTGAACTGGAAAAGCTTCAGACAGAAACTGGCCTATATGGACTCTGCTGTATGTTTCACTTAGACACATTTTAATTAATCGAACTAGTTTCTTAGTGATACCAAATTGAATACGACAGTATATCATATAACATTTCTCTCTTAACCGAGTCATGTGCCTTTTTAAAATCTACGAATAATAATAATAATAATAATAATAATAATAATAGTAATAATAATAATAATAATAATAATACTCATAATCATAGTCTTTATAATACGACAGAGGCTTTTACAAAAACATAGACGTGCGAGAAATCGTTCTGCTTTTGTTCATAAAAAGTTCTTCAGATACCTTTGTCACATAAATTTGATAACATTCGTTCCAACATTATTGTTCTTTAAGTCCTTTTGCCGGAATGTTTTCTTCACCTGTCCAGTGCACTTAAAGTCGTCTGGTTTAATATTACACACAGAAGTATAATTGCTTAAGTAGATTATATTTCATTATCTTATTATTTCAATCCTTAGCTAATGTTTATGATTGTAGAGTGTGATCGCAAAATCCACTAAGTCCATTTAGCTTTTTTTATGATTTATACATATCTATGATCATGTTTGGTCCCGCTCCGTGGCGTCGCTGTCTAAGGCACCCTGCCTAGGACTCGCGTTACGGAATGCGCGCTGGTTCGAGTCCTTATGGGGGAAGAAATTGTCTCACTAAATTTTATCCAGTGTATGGGACCAGTGCCCACCCAGCATCGTGGTGCACTTGGAGAGATACGAAATCCGGTTACACAAACCGGCTATAACGGCTGGGGGGCTCATCGTGCTAACCACACGATACCTCCATTCTGGTTGGATGATCGTCCACCTCTGCTTCGACATATGGGCGTGAAGCCAGCAGCCGGCTGGTCGGTCTAAGCCCTTCACGGACTGTAGCCCCACGGATTATTATTATGATCATGTTTGAGATCTCTATCTTACTTACTTACAAATGGCTTTTAAGGAACCCGAAGGTTCATTGCCGCCCTCACATAAGCCCGCCATCGGTCCCTATCCTGTGCAAGATTAAGCCAGTCTCTATCATCATAACCCACCTCCCTCAAATCCATTTTAATATTATCCTCCCATCTACGTCTCGGCCTTCCTAAAGGTCTTTTTCCCTCCGGTCTCCCAACTAACACTCTATATGCATTTCTGGATTCGCCCATACGTGCTACATGCCCTGCCCATCTCAAACGTCTGGATTTCAAGTTCCTAATTATGTCAGGTGAAGAATACAATGCGTGCAGTTCTGTGTTGTGTAACTTTCTCCATTCTCCTGTAACTTCATCCCGCTTAGCCCCAAATATTTTCCTAAGCACCTTATTCTCAAACACCCTTAACCTATGTTCCTCTCTCAGAGTGAGAGTCCAAGTTTCACAGCCATATAGAAGAACCGGTAATATAACTGTTTTATAAATTCTAACTTTCAGATTTTTGGACAGCAGACTGGATGACAAGAGCTTCTCAACCGAATAATAACACGCATTTCCCATATTTATTCTGCGTTTAATTTCCTCCCGAGTGTCATTTACATTTGTTACTGTTGCTCCAAGATATTTGAATTTTTCCACCTCTTCGAAGGATAAATCTCCAATATTTATATTTCCATTTCGTACAATATTCCCGTCACGAGACATAATCATATACTTTGTCTTTTCGGGATTTACTTCCAAACCGATCGCTTTACTTGCTTCAAGTAAAATTTGAGATCTCTATCATTATATTTAAATCTTGTTTTCTTCCAAAACAACGCCAATCCTGTCTGACATTTCTATTATTGTGGATTTCACTTCAAAACTGGCTTAGTCCATAGACCTGCAGATGAGAAACTAGTCAGTCATATCATAGAAATGGAGTTAAGACGTTTTGGGATAACACTCTTCAATTATTATTATGCTCAGTGGCTTTCTTTCAAAATCTGCTAATTTTATTTCCTCTTTGTTCTTTGTTGGTATCCACCTGTTTGACACGTGAAAGATGACAATTTATTTGTGCTTAATTTTATACAATTTAACAACTGTAGTTTAATTCACTGATTGGAGCGTAATTTTCCTCGCATTAAGATAAACATATGTTAGTAAAATATGATTAAATGAAGTTCATATGAACGGACAAGACAATGAACCGCAGTCTCAAGTTCGAGGCACTAGAGACATGTGCAATCTCAGTTTTGCTATACGGCTGCCAAACTTGGACATTGTCCGAGAGAAAACGCTCAAGTATACAAACATACCAGAGGAAGCTGCAAAGAAAAATACTGGGCACCACGCTACGAGACAGAACGACAAACGAAACACTACAAAGACTGACGAACACTACTGACGCAGCAGAACGAGCCACGGCGACGAAGTGGACCTGGGGGGGACATGTGGCGAGACTACATCAAGCAAGATGGACCCATGCAGTCACGATGTGGGACCCCTACGTCGGAAAGAGAGGACAGGGAAGACCACGGCTCAGATGGTCTGACATGTTTACCAGAGAGGCGAGGAAACAATGGTCGAGGGCAGCAAAGAGCAGAGTTTTGTGGAAAGAACTAGGGAAGGTCATTGTAAATAGATTACGTAATCAGTGTTAAGATATTGTAAATAGTAAAGTCAGTATTAGTGAAAGTGTAAGATAAGTTTTGTAAATAGTAAAGTCAGTGTTGAGAAAGTGTCAGGTAAATAGTGTAAATAGCAATCAGTGTTTGTCAAAGTGCCAGTGCAAGTATAATGTGTTGTTGTAAGTAGGTTATTTTACGACGCTTTATCAACAGCTTAGTTATTTAGCGTCTGAATGAAATGAAGGTGATAATGCCGGTGAAATGAGTCCGGGGTCCAGCACCGAAAGTTACCCAGCATTTGCTCATATTGGGTTGAGGGAAAACCCCGGAAAAAACCTCAACCAGGTAACTTGCCCCGACCGGGAATCGAACCCGGGACACCTGGTTTCGCGGCCACACGGGCTGACCGTTACTCCACAGGTGTGGACTGTATAATGTGTGTAGTGCAAGAAAAATGAACAAAGAACAGAGTGTTGAGACTAGTCAAAGTTGAACAGGGTTATTAACCATGTCACAAAAGTATTGTACACGACAAGCTGCCTGGATTGGCTCACCAAGCGAGTAAACTTGAGCCATCCCTGTCGAGGGGGTTCTAACCCCATCACAGGAGGTCTGTGCCCAACATGGGACATCATGGATAACATTCATTCATTCAAATTACATTGTAGCTGGAACGAGTAATCTGATAATATCTCATAGAGTGAACAACCAAATATTAAGGGAAATATCATTGGCCGGATCCATTTTAATTCGAAGTCTTTCTCTTAAATCCAGGTGCAGACTTCATGCCATTAGAGTTTTCCAGCTTTGATGGATCATTTAAATAAGCAGAATATATTAAATGAAAAACAATTTGGATGTAGAAAAAACTGTAGTAGGCTACAGAGAATGCTATTTTCAATGTTACTAAAAAAATTATTAAGGTACTTGATCAAGGTTTTAAGTGTGTTGGTATATTTTTGGATATAAGAAAAGTTTTCGATACTGTAAGCCATCATTTATTATTAGAGAAATTAAATTGTGTTGGAATTAAAAATAATGCTTTTAATTTATTAGAATCTTATTGAAATGATAGAGTTCAAGCTACTAAAATTGATAACGTATTAACTGAATTTATTAAAATTAAAATAGGTGGTCCACAAAGAACAGTCCTTGGACGGATTTTATTTTTAATATATATTTATGACCTTTTAATGATAGATCTTAAAGAATATAAAGGCAATTTATATTCGTATGCTGATGATACTCTTTTACTTTTAAGTGGAAAAACTTGGACTGACGCTTATTATAATGCAAATTGCGGCTTAAAATTCATAAAAAGAATGGTTCGATTTAATTCACTTATAATTAATAGACATAAAACAATAACTATCCCATTTTGTTTAAA
The DNA here is from genome assembly GCF_040183065.1 of Periplaneta americana. Classification (NCBI taxonomy): domain Eukaryota; kingdom Metazoa; phylum Arthropoda; class Insecta; order Blattodea; family Blattidae; genus Periplaneta; species Periplaneta americana. Next base: position 4,499,241 of record NC_091129.1, on the reverse strand, counting down.
TAATAAAGGTAATAAACCAATTTCATCAATACTACAAATTAAAATGCATAATTTTGATTGTTCCGATATAAATTGCAATTGTTCAGTTATTAATGAAGTTAATGAGGTTAAATACTTAGGTATAATTATTAATAATCATTTAAAATGGAATAATCATATTCATTATATTTGTAATAAATTACGTAAAACATTATGTTACTTTGTTGTTCTAAGAAATATTTTGTCAATTAACTGTTTACGTGTAATTTATTTAGAATTATTTCAATCTATATTTATGTATGGTATTATAGGTAGGGGTGGAACTTATAAATCCAACCTTTATCCGTTAATTTTACTACAGAAAAAAGTATTAAAAATTTGTTAAAAAAAGCAGAAAGATTACCCAACTGAATTGTTGTTTAAACATTTGAAAAGTTTTCAACATTAAACAATTATATTATTATATTTTATTAAAATATTTTCATAGAAATTTTAATAACTTTGAAAGGTATATTAGTACATTATGCAACGAGCCAATAATGGTAGTAATTAAGACGCGAGTATGTTTATGAAACGAGCGCAAGCGAGTTTCATAATTTTCATACGAGCGTCTTAATTACCATTATAGTCAAGTTTCATACGACTTTTTATGCTCGACCATATTTCTAACTTGAAATTATTCATAAGTGTTCATGTTATTCTTATCTGACTGAGGAGCGGAACTGACCTTGTGCAATACCTCGTAAATTGTGAGATGTGCGCAGACGCGAAAGTGTTGATTTTTTCCGAGAAACAAATGTCGACAGTGACCTTGATATAATCTAGAGAGTAAAATAAACATTAATCTTGATATAACCTTGAAATTGAATTAGACATTGAAAAACGAGAGGACAAATTGAATTTATTTTAATATTATTTAAAATTAACGCTAATTATTATAGTAACAGAACTAGTTGTCTTTCGATTGCATATCCGAGAATAATCGATACTTGCGCTTTCATATTGCTACAATAGTATTTTCTGATTGGTGGAACACCTGAACTCTAATGAATAGGTGTACTTTAATGAGGTCCATTAAAGGGCTGCTACCAGGTGTATAATTACTACATTTCGGCATGGTCGAGCATAAACATAAATATAGAACTAAAAATATGAATTCTCTGCGTTTGTCTGAACCAAAATGTAAAACCAATGCAGCTTTTTATCATAGCATGAGTCAAGGTCCCAGATTATTAAACAAATTTTATTCCAATATTATTTTAACCATGAAACCTCTCCAAATTAATAAAAAAATATAATAAATTGTATTGGATTTACAGTTTGGGTTTAAGCATACTAAACACTATTTAATCTGTATCCATTCTCAATTTTAAATTTATTTTGTCTGTATTGGAATCCCCTCCTGAGCACGAGTCTTACTCATTCAGGAGTGGGCTAGTTTATAGCATATATAATGTATTACTCGTAAATTGAGCTCTGCCTGTTATGCATTAAGATCCTTATCTACTATTGGTGATATAAACTTACTTAAAATGTCATACTTTGCATATTTTCACTCTGTAATGAAATATGGATTAATATTCTGGGGTAACTCGTCTGAAGCTAAACACGTTTTTGTTTTACAAAAGAAAGCTATAAGAATAATGGCCGGTGTGCATAAAAGGACCTCATGTAAAAATATTTTCCGAAACTTAGAAATCTTGACTTTACCTTGTGAATACATTCTTTCCCTAATGATGCTGTATATTAAGAACCAAGATAAATTCAGCAGTAATCAAGACATTCATCATTTTAATACAAGACTTAAATCAGATCTTCATCTACCCTCTGTTAGTCTAAGCTGTTTTAAAAAAGGAGTTCGCTCTTCATGTATAACAGTCTTCAATGCACTGCCTAATTATCTTAAAGATTTGAAGAACCACGAGAAAAGGTTCAGAAAAGAATTAACCAGATTTCTACATACTCATACCTTCTACACAATTGATGAATTGTTTATGCTTGTCAATTGAATTATTCTACTTAAATGACATGTACAATTTTATATAGCTCAACTAAAATATGTTTTTATATTGACTTAATCTGTTTACTATGTATTGTATTTTTTGTTTAGCATAACTGATGAATTGTATGTACTGTAAATTGAATAGTATACTGTATAGGTCAACTGATGTATTGTTTAAGCTTATAAATTAAATTAATCTACTTCATATGAATTGTATAGCTTAACGAAAATAAGTTTGTAAATTGAACTAATTTGATTGTATATGTTTGTATAGTTTGGCTGATGAATTGTATATGTTCTTAAAATGATTACTAGTCTCTGTAGCTCTACTAATGAATTGTATATAGACCTACTGTAAATTGAATGGTAATATGTATAGCTCAACTGATGAATTGTTTATGATTATAAATTTAATTAATCTACTTGATATTAATTGCACAAATTTGTATAGCTTAATGAAAGTATGCTACTTTGTATTGTATATATTTGTATAGTTTTGACCGATGAATTGTATATGCTTTAAATTGAGTAGTAATCTATATAGCTCTACTGATAAATTGTTTGTGTTTGTAATTTGAAGTAGTTTGCATGATAAGTATTATCAATTTCTGTATATCACAACTGGTTGAATTGTTTATGCCTTAAATTTAATTAACTTGTTTTGTATTATACATATAGCTCAACTGATGAATGATCCTTTGCGTTTGTTAATTTAATAATCTGATTGGCTATGTATTGTATACTTTTAGTAGAGCCATCGATGCAGCTCAGTTGGCAGACTCGCTGGACTGCTGATCCGGAGCTGCGTTCGGGCTTGGGTTGGATCCCCCTTTGGTCTTTGGTTTCTTCCGAGGTTTTCCCCAGCCGTGGGACTGAAGCCGGATGGTCTATGGCGAGTCCTTGGCATCAGCCCCTTTGATTTTATTATCCCCCTTTGATTTGATTACCTGGTTGGGTTTTTCCGAGGTTTCCCCCACCAAAAGGCAAATGCCGGGTAATCTTTTGGCGAATCCTCGGACCTGACCTCATCTCACTACATCTCGCCAAAATATTGTAAAAAATTGCACAAAATTGTAAAAATTGTAGAAAATTACTAAATTGTAAAACTATAAAAATTTGTAAAAATTGTAATTGTAATATTGTAAAATGTTGACTTGTTCCACATCTTAAAGCTTCATTGCTCATGTAAGATCTATGGAATAAAATAAATGAATGAATGAATGAATTGCATTTATTAGTTTGTATTGATTTCAAACTGATTAGCAATAAATAAATAAATAAATAAATAAATAAATAAATAAACAAGTAAAAAAGTAAAAAAGTAGAAAAGTACAAAGTAGAAAAGTAGAAAAGTAAACAAGTAAAAGAGTAGAAAAGTAATAAAGTAAAAGAGTAGAAAAGTAATAAAGTAAAAAAGTAGAAAAGTAAAAAAGTAAAAAAGTAGAAAAGTACAAAGTAGAAAAGTAGAAAAGTAAACAAGTAAAAGAGTAGAAAAGTAATAAAGTAAAAGAGTAGAAAAGTAATAAAGTAAAAAAGTAGAAAAGTAAAAAAGTAAAAAAGTAAAAAAAGTAAAAAAGTAAAAAAGTAAAAAAGTAAAAAAAGTAAAAAAGTAGAAAAGTAAAAAAGTAAAAAAAGTAAAGAAGTAAAGAAGTAAAAAAAGTAAAAAAGTAAAAAAAAGTAAAAAGTAAATAAATAGGTCTGTAAAATAAATAAATAAATAAGTAAATAAATAAATAATTAATAACTAATAAATAAATAAAGAAAGAAATAAAGGAATAAATAAAGAAATATATATAAATATAGAAATGAATAAATAAATAAATAACTAAATACATAAATGAATGAATAAATAATTATATATATATATATATAAAGAAATAAATAAATAAAATAATAAATAAATAAAGGAATAAATAAATAAAAGAATAAATAAATAAATAAAATTAATATTATCTCTCCTGGTATCTTCCATTCGTCAATTTGGTCTAAATTAAAGATATAAATACGGCGAGTTGGAAGTTATTTCAGACTTCCACATTTGTTTAGAGGCGATGGAGTTACAGAAAATGGAATGACAGTGTCTTGGTTTTAAAAGTACATAAAGAATGGGCAGACCTCTTCCAACTCGGTTATCGAGCCCCTGGAATAAGAGAAGTAAGTTTTGGAACTTCGCAGTAACAATTTCCTTATCTCTCGAGGCGCGGCGTGCTTTCTTAAAGTACCCCAAGATAATGACGATGGCGATGAAAATTAAATTGAATTGAAAATTTTCTTTTGATTCTATTTGACTGTTATTAAGCATTAATTGATAATGAGACTCCCTCCCTATCTTAGTGTCCCTTGTGTTCTATTATTCCTCCTGGTTTAAATATCCATTCATCCCTCTCTATAAAATCAGGCGGTGGTGGAAGGGGAAGGGTAGTACGTTATTATAATTAAATGCATAGAAAACTTGTTGAATGCATCTGCGAAAACTCAATTATAACTTTTAGTGTTGCATATTCCACCCCATTTCTCTCTTTTGGTTTTCATCTCTCCTAAGAAATTGTTTTGTTTAACGATGGCTGAATAAATCCAAGGGTATTTGAATGAGCTAAGGTAAAGTGTAAATCTGTAGCGTATATAAATTTAATATATATTTTGTATCATTTAGTGAAATATAGAGATTTAAATTAATTTTAAGTTTTAATAGTGTCATTACTTACTTATGGCTTTTAAGCAACCCGGAGGTTCATTGCCGCCCTCACATAAGCCCGCCATCGGTCCCTATACTGAGCAAGATTAATCCAGTCCCTTTCATCATATCCTACCTCCCTCAAATCCATTTAATATTATCCTTCCATCTACATCTCGGCCTAACCAAAGATCTTTTTCCCTCCGGCCTCCCAACTAACACTCTATATGCATTTCTGGATTCGCCCATACGTGCTACATGTTCTGCCCATCTCAAACGTCTGGATTTAATTTTCCTAATTATGCCACGTGAAGAAAATAATGCGTGCAGTTCTGCGTTGTGTAACTTTCTCCATTCTCCTGTAACTTCATCCCTCTTTACTTACTTACTTTCTTACTGACTTTTAAGGAACCCGGAGGTTCATTGCAGCCCTCACATAAACTCGCCATCGGTCCATATCCAGAGCAAGATTAATTCAGTCTCTATCATCATATCCCACCTCCCTCAAATCCATTTTAATATTATCTTCCCACCTACGTCTCGGCCTCCCTAAAGGTATTTTTCCCTCCGGTCTCCCAACTAACACTCCATATCCATTTCTGGATTTGCCCATACATGCTACATGCCCTGCCCATCTCAAACGTCTGGATTTAATGTTCCTAATTACGTCAGGTGAAGAATACAATGCGTGCAGTTCTGTGTTGTGTAACTTTTCCATTCTCCTGTAACATCATCCCTCTTAGCTCCAAATAGTTTCCTAAGCACCTTATTCTCAAACAACCATAACCTACAGTATGTTCCTCTCTAAATTTGAGAGTCCAAGTTTCAAACCATAAAGAACAACCGGTAATATAACTATTATTATTATTATTATTATTATTATTATTATTATTATTATCATCATCATCATCGAAGGATGAATGACTGTTATTCTTACCAGCTTATTTCATTCCGTTCATTAAACACATGAAAATCTTAGAAATAGAGCAATTTCTATTTGCCATCATTCCTTGACCCTATTCCTGTATAGACGTTGCACGCATTTCGAACGATCTTAATTCCCCTGTCTTTCTTTACACCACAATTACATTTCCTTTCTTTGATTATGGATGAATAAGTCTGATGCTAAATACACGTACGTACAGTATGAATTTTTATCGCTATTTACCGGATTAATTTTTATAGTGCCATCCTGAAATATACACAGGTAGCCTACTTAAAATGGACAATCCAAAACTATGACTTGTATGTTGTGAACTTCCAAAACTATACTGTAAAGAACTGTGGTCGTAATTTGTATTGTTTTATGCTCGACCATGCCGAAATGTACTAATTATATACCTGGTAGCAGTCCTTTAATGCATGTCATTAAAGTACACCTACTCATTAAAGTACAGGTGTTTTCAGCCAATGACAACTCAGCTTACAGGTGTTCAGCTTTGTACCGTTATAAAACCGCAAGTATCGATTATTGTCGGATATGCAATCGAAAGAGAATTAGCGAAAAGTCACGGAGGCTGGAAATCCAATACTGTCGCAGAAGGTTATGTTCTGTTACTATAATAATTAGCGTTAATTGTAAATAATATTCAAATAAATTCAATTTGTCATGTCGTTTTTCAATGTCAAATTCAATAATCAAGGTTATACCAAGTTTAAAGGGATTACACAAAGTCAATGACATTATTGTTCCTCGGAAAAAAATCAATACTTTCGCGTCTGCGCACATCTCACAATTCACGACCTAGAACAAGGTCACTTCCGATTTTGTCAGATAAGAATAAAATGTATACATCTGAATACTGTAATTTCAAGTTAGAAATGTGGTCGAGCATAAAAAGTCGTATGAAACTCGCCTATAATGATAATTAAGAAGCTCGTATGAAAAAGTATGAAACGAGCGCAAGCACACCCATATTCGCTTCTTAATTGCTATCATTATAGGTTCGTTGCATAATGTACTAATTTATTTGTAAGACTATTGTCATTTGGGTATCTTACGACATCTGAATGACTTCAGAAGGCCATGTTTTTATCCATTAATGTTATGTTTTATTTCATAGAGTTTCATGTTCGTGTTCATAGTTGTGAATGAAAGCTTATATTATTAATTTCACTTCCGAATTTCTACTCATGCATGAACGAATAATTTGCAACGCTAGTGAAAATTATTCTGAAGTCCTTAACTTTAAGATATCTGACTGTAGCGTACTACATTCCTAAACTCCCTGTGAACATTCATGTGTCCGCGTCCACCCTCCTTCTTCCAAATCGTCACTGATCCTGAGATGTGATTGGTTGTCATAACTCTATAGTTCAGTATTCCAATATGGCCGGTCGTGTCGTGTGCGGTATTTGATATTTCTTGCGTATATTCTTCGTTTTATTAGAAAATCGATTATTATTTGATTATTTATTGTGATATCCAAATTTTAGAAAATATTTTCTATAATTGCGATGTTTCAGTTTCTTTCATTTTCGTGTATTTGTGTGTTATTGTCTGTTTTAATAATTTGTGGTGCGTACAGATTTAAAACATGAACTTTTCCTTGGTGAGAATGTAATACAGAGAGATATGATGGACGTCATGGATAACTCATGGATACAGGTATCAGTTCAAAGGTAACAACACTTAATATTGACATCCTTAATGAAATGTAATTAGTGTAATATTGTAAACAGAGGCTTATGAAATCTGGAGTGATTTTTGTGTCTTCATTGACCAACAAATTTATGACTGCGAGATTACTACGTATTTGCAGACTTTGTATATGAGCTCTATTTCATAAACTTTTTATTTCTGGGCTTTATGCAATAATTTAGAATTACTTCAGACTTCGTATCTACATTTTTGTTTAGAAAACAAAATTATTGGTTTTGGAATAATAATCACAAGACAGGTCCGGGTTTTATAACTCACAAATACTTAAAAATGACCTTACATGAGACTCTAGTGTAGTGGATCGGTGTGAAATGAAAAGTTTGACTAAAACTGCCATTACAATATTATTGTATGTAGATCTAAATGAAGTGACATATATTTAATTATCTTCTAATTAGAGACAATACTATTCATTGATTCATAAATTCATTTAATCATTTTCTTCTTCATTTCCATATTTACTCGTTTTTTAAAAATTAGTTTACTTTTTTATTTACATATTAAGTGATATTTATTTATTTGTTTATTTATGTCTTACTTTGTTTACGTTTTCTTTATTTATTTATGTCTACATTAATGATTTACTTTATTTGTAAATTTATTAATATATTATTGCATTCTGGATCCATATGGTCACCTTCAATGGAGGACAGATGATTTTTTGAAATCTCTCTCTCTCTCTCTCTCTCTCTCTCTCTCTCTCTCTCTCTCTCCGTCTCTCTCCTTTTTTTGTTTTGTTTTCTTTTGTTTCTTTCGTTCGTTTACTCACTCACTCACTCACTCATTCACTCACTCACTCATTCAATTAAATACTCTTTCATTCATTCATTAATTTTCTTTACTCAATTATGTTATTACTTATTTCTCCATTTATTTAGTTATCTAATAATTTAATTAATTATTTATTTATTTTTCATTCACATATCGATTTATTTTATTTTTACGGTACTTATTTTTTACTTATTTATTTTTTATTCACTTATTTCCTTTTTGTTTCTTTGTTTACTTTATGCTTATTTACTTATGTTTTAATTATTTATTTATTTATTATTTACTTATTTATTTACTTGTTTAGTTAGAATTTATAAAACAGTTATATTACCGGTTCTTCTATATGGCTGTGAAACTTGGACTCTCACTCTGAGAGAGGAACATAGGTTAAGGGTGTTTGAGAATAAGGTGCTTAGGAAAATATTTGGGGCTAAGCGGGATGAAGTTACAGGAGAATGGAGAAAGTTACACAACACAGAACTGCACGCATTGTATTCTTCACCTGACATAATTAGGAACTTGAAATCCAGACGTTTGAGATGGGCAGGGCATGTAGCACGTATGGGCGAATCCAGAAATGCATATAGAGTGTTAGTTGGGAGACCGGAGGGAAAAAGACCTTTAGGGAGGCCGAGACGTAGATGGGAGGATAATATTAAAATGGATTTGAGGGAGGTGGGGTATGATGATAGAGACTGGCTTAATCTTGCACAGGATAGGGACCGATGGCGGGCTTATGTGAGGGCGGCAATGAACCTTCGGGTTCCTTAAAAGCCATTTGTAAGTATTTACTTGTTTTGATTTCTTTTGTTCTGATCTGTTTCATTTCGTTTGTTTCTTTCGGTCACTCATTCACTGACTCATTTTCGCATTCACTAACTCACTCACTTACTCACTCACTCACTCACGTACTCAGTCATTGACTCATTCCTTTATTGATTGATTTGTTGATTAATTAATTAATTCATTCATTCATTCATTCTGCTGGAGTTAGACTTATCAGGTCTTCTCTACCACACCATAAGGAATAGAAATACAGAGAACAAATGCAGAAACAAGTGAATAGGAAAATGAAATATAAGTACAGATACAAATACAAAAAAATGCAAATGAGTTGAGCAAAACATTACAAGTAGAAAATTTAAATCACAATTAGGTACAAACGTACTAATATAATATATTAGTTTTGATGTAATGATTTGTATCAGACATAACCTGTTCACTACGCATGTAGGCTATATTTTGTTTTATATTTACATTTTTACAGACTATGGTAATTGAATTATTTCCAACATTTTAGTGCAAGAGACGATTTGAGATAATGTGGGAAAAAAACCGTTATATATGTATATCACTATAAAGGATGAATAAAACAAAATGCAGGGAATTTCTATTCAGATCGGTCCCAGTAACCCTCTGCCAAACAAAATCTGTTCGTGGTCAATGAGTGGTCATACAGAACCACAAAAGAGTAGGGTTTATTCAGGTGAAAACCAACAACCAATATATACGGGTTGAAACAGTGTTCCATAATTGCAGAGACAAATACATTCACTGAGAACAAATTAAGTTTTTCTATCAATTGTACAGCTTGTAGATTTTTATGTAAATTTTTTTAAAGAAAAATTCATTAAACATTCGGTTTTAAACATTTTGATACATTATATGCAGGGACTTGTTTTAAGAAATGTGAGTTGCCGTTACATAAGGTGTATATGTCGTGGCCAATGAATAGTGTAAAATACAGGAACCTTGGACAGAACAAAATTTATTACTTGAAGAAGTAGAAGAAGGATTAATTAAATTTAGCAAAGAGATTTATTTCAGGAATTTGTTTCAACTGTCCAAAAACTTTTAATATAAGGCCAAATACCTGGGTATAATAACACCGGACAGCTACCAATTTTACGTGCGAACGACGCTGGTGCTGCTACCTAGGCGGCCGGTTGAAACAAGCTGTAATCAACTGCAACTATATTGTTGCTGGGCTAGTTAATAGTTTTATTAATTAGTGCTGTGTTAAAATGTCAGGGTGTATGTGTGCTGTTTATAATTGCTACAAAATTACAGCATTACAAATTGCTCCAAATCATACTTTCGATTTCCGAGGGATCATAAAACGTGAGTGAACAACATTCTTTAGTAGGCCTAATTCCTTCGTCTTTGTGTTGATAGAAAAACACAAATTAGCTTTTTTTATCTAGACCTAATAAATGAATAGAAGTTAAAATGTATTGGAAATTTTAAGGTTTTATCAAATTAAGTTTCATTGTTGTCCACATGCCTTTACTAATTATTACAAGCATCAGATTACTATCAATTTTATCTTTGCAGTTGCCAGCAATGCGTATATAAAGCAGTATTGTAAATTCATTCTTAATGTCAGAATTGATTTGTCTCTGTAAACCAAAGAAAATATATATAACAATTAATTACGGAAAGTAATATGAAGTATGCAATATTTCTCATAATATGCAGCTTTGATATAAGATAATAATTTCACATTAAATATTAATCAACATTTCTTAAGTGTTTGATATATTACTCCACATTAGTACAGTAACTCACGTATTAAACAATAGTCAGAATCCCGCTATGTTAATATTTGTATATGTGGACGTAATTCCATTCCGCTCCGCTAGATGTCAGGTCCGCGATATTTCGCACTCTCACCAATGCTGCTAATATACAGCTGTCCGGTATTATTATAGTAAGGTATTTGATAAGGCCTATTGTAAGCCCACTTTCATTTGTTTATATTTAAATACGCTAATAACAAATGCAAGTTTTGACGGCCTTCGAAAATCTAAACATGTCCAGCTTAGAAATGATTACAAAAACCAAAGCCATCTACACAGATAGCGGAACCTTTGATCGGCAACACTGTAAATAACTGTCAAGCGGACGTCTACAATACGAAAACATGTGTTTGTGTTAATCCTAGGGTCTACTTACTCTGGCTTTGATTGAATTAGGAAGTCCGGCGTTAGATCTCGACACTATGCCATTGATAATGGTGAGAGTCTATGACATTATCGATTAGTTCATCGTTTTATAATTGCACACTCAAAATTCCGACACTAAATGGGAAAATGTTACCTCTCTTCAAGCACATCATCGATCTGTCTGGCTACCAGTCCATCCATCTGTATTCCTGTACTTGTCGCTATTCAGCGAGGATTAAATTCATCCTTTGAACATTATGTAACGTGGAATCCTTTCCCAGCATTTTTGTATCAAGGTATCAAAGCCCTTTTTTTTGCACGATAGTGTTTTCTATTCATTGTTACAGATAACGGTCACTAGGGTTGAAAGTCGATTTTACTGAATAAAAAGTTGCCAACATAGATAAGTATGTTGCAATATTACAAATTTTTGCTCTAGGGTTGTAATGAAAACCACTGCCTTCTATGTATGCTACAATACATGTAAAATTCATACGCAAAAGACTCTGTTAATTAATATATTATACGAAACAAATAACTGCGATTGAAATGTACTGAACTTTATTTAAACAATTCAAACTTCACTTAAGGGGTTAACAGTAAAATTTTTCGATATATTCAATATTTTTTTCCTCCATTACTGCATCTTGTACAATAATGAAAATTGGTGTGTGTAAAACACTGTCCTTCTGCTATAATTAAAAAAAAATAATTACGATTAAAAAAAGTATTTATTTATTTTTTTCAAAATTCAAAACGATGACAGTTCACAGTGCAGTTATGAAGTTTTTCTCTCATAACTCATAAACTTGTTAATTTTTTCGTGATATCTTTCTTTTACTTTATTGCTGAAACTTATGTTTACAATATCTAGCTCTTTAACTACATTCCTTAATAAATATCTTTTTTATTTTCTCGTGACGAGAATATTGTACGAAATGTAAATATAAAAATTGGAAATTTATCTTTTGAAGAGGTGGAGAAGTTCAAAGATCTTGGAGCAAACTAACAAATATAAATGATACTCGGGAGGAAATTAAACGCAGAATAAATATGCGAAATGCCTGTTATTATTCGGTTGAGAAACTATTATCATCCAGTCTGCTGTCGAAAAATCTGAAAGTTAGAATTTATAAAACAGTTATATTACCGGTTGTTCTTTATGGTTGTGAAACTTTGACTCTCACTTTGAGAGAGGAACAGAGATTAAGGGTGTTTGGGAATAAGGTGCTTAGGAAAATATTTGGGGCTAAGAGGGATGAAGTTACAGGAGAATGGAGAAAGTTACACAACACAGAACTGCACGCATTGCATTCTTCACCTGACATAATTAGGAACATTAAATCCAGACGTTTGAGATGGGCAGGGCATGTAGCACGTATGGGCGAATCCAGAAATGCATATAGAGTGTTAGTTGGGAGGCCGGAGGGAAAAAGACCTTTAGGGAGGTCGAGACGTAGATGGGAAGATAATATTAAAATGGATTTGAGGGAGGTGGGATATGATGATAGAGACTGGATTAATCTTGCTCAGGATAGGGACCAATGGCGGGCTTATGTGAGGGCGGCAATGAACCTCCGGGTTCCTTAAAAGCCAATAATTGAGTAAGTTAGAATAATATACTGATATTTGACCATTTTTTAAATGGATTATTTTTTTTTCCGACAATCTATCAAAGGTAGAAAAGTGATTTTGCATCATATTGTGGATATGACATGATTAAATACACAAAAAAAATTTAATCACAGAATGTTGGATACTTTTTGAATATTGAGGGAAACGCTTCATCACTACGCAGTGAATTTTGAATTTTGAGAAAAATATAAGTAATTTTTTTTTAATCCTAAATATATTTGTAACGTATAACAGAAAGACAGTGTTTTACACATACCAATTTTCATTATTGTACAAGATACAGGAATGAAGAAAAAAAAAGTTGAATATTTCCAAAATTTTACTCCTTTAAGCTGTACTTAACCCCTTAACAAGAATAAATAAAAATTATTCCATTTGAACACGAGTACCTGAATCAATTTTACTTCTTTACAGCTTCTTCTGTCTGCTCGTTTTTCAAACTTCTCGATTTTGTAAAAAGCACTTTCCAACCATATATCGTAATATTTACTTATTTATTTAGTTATCTGTTTATTTGTTTATTCAGTTATTTACTTAGTTTCTTATTTGCTTATTTATTATTTATTTACTTATTTATTTTATTTATTTATTTATGTATTTATTTATTTACTTATTTATTTATTTAATCATTTACTTATTGATTTATATATATATTTATGTGTTTATTTATTTATATACTTATTTACTAATTTATTGTTTTACTCATATGCTCATTTAATTATTTATTTATTTATTTATTTATCTATTTATTTATTTATTTATTTATGTATTTATTCATGTACTTATTTACTCATTTACTCTGTTATTCATGTACAGCTGTCAAAAGAAAAAGTGGCCGCTCTCCTGGAACAATGTTCCCTTCGGGTATCTTCGCTACAATTCGGAGACAGGCGATGTTACATGTTGTTGGACCACGTTGCCTGATATCTACAGTTATAATTGAAGTATTCTGTGTGTTATCGATAGCGTAATGGTAGCGTTCAGGCCTCTTATTCATGAGGTCCTGCGTTCGACTACAACCACGTGCTTTTTATGTTCTTTTTTTGAGAGAGACAAACTATACATAATGGCTCCTTTTCCTTTTACGATTATTTTAGTAATTAACATCAGGTTCATTAATATGTTATGCCATGACTTTATCATTATGATATTGTGGCTGCAAATGGAAAGAAAAAAGATTTTATTCTCAATAAAAATATCTTTCGTGGCATAAACAAAACAAATTTACTGGCGTCGGCCTTAAAACATTCAAACAATTAAGCGTTCAAAAAACAAAACAAAAAGCCATAATTCAATATTTAGTCTATCTTCCTCTTATATCGATCATCTTGCAGTCGAGTGGGCATGGAATTGATTAGTCTATGCAAATAGCGACTGTTCTTAGACACGATATTCCAGGCATTCTGAACATACATACATAAGTGTTCTGTCCATGGGCAGGTCTTTCATTTCAAACCCAGCAATCTCCAATCTTTCCTATTTTCTGCCTTCCTCTTAGTCTCCGCATATGATCCACATATCCTAATGTCGTCTATTATTCTTTTCAACCAGAGACCCAACCAGTTACTTTATATCTTTCTAATCAGTTTCAGCATCATTCTTTCTTCACTCACTTTTTCAAACACAATTTTATTTCTTATTCTATCTGTCCACTTCACACGCACCGTACTTCTCCACATCCACATTTCAAATGCTTCAATTCGTTTCTCTTCATTTCGTCGTAATGTCCATGTTCCTTCCCCATACAATGCCACACTCCACACAAAGCACTTCACTAGTCTCTTCCTTAGTTCTTTTTCCAGAGGTCCGCAGAAGATCCTTCTTCTTCTATTTAAAGCTTCCTTTGTTCATGTTTGCAGTTTTTCTTGGGAAGGATAGGCCTAAATGCGGTAACATCCCGTTGCTTTCCGCACACCACTATCTCTTTCGCATCTTATTAAATTCCAGGGGGCCCAAGCGTGGAGATGAGGAGAGTGGATTTGACTAATTGGGCCCTCCGGACTTCACCGAAAGTCACGGCAAGGGTTAAATATTAATTCTATCAGGATGTTTGACCCTATCAGAGATCGGGAAATCTCAATTAGCCTTTGCCCCCCGCATCCTGGACTAGCTTCTACGAATCATCAGAAGATCTTAGAGTGTGATTGGGCCAGTTTTTCCGAAAATGTTTCCACACTTTTGCCCTCGTAGCTCAGCGGACGAACGGCGGAATTTAGATGTCAACGTCTCAGGTTCAATTCCTCGTTACTCCTTTTCATTTTATTGTGGTTCAAGATAGTATAATGTAATAATACAAAAAGAAAAACTAATAGCAGTATTATGCAACTGGATTTTTCTAAACCTAATATTAAATTTATGTTATTTATATCGCTAAAGAACGATTACAATATAAATAACTTGAATATTATTTATACAGTCTCACTAAAGAACGATAACACAATATAAATTATAAATATCGGTTTGTTTAATTAATATAAGATATTATATAATACGTGTTTAATTATCTAAATAAAGTAACCTATTTTACAAAGAAAGATGTTTATTTGTGTTATAATAATTACCTACATAAAATACAGATTATTTATACTGCGAAAGAACAATAACAATATAAATAACTTGAATATTATTTTATAATGCTAATGAAGGAAAACAGAATATAGGGTAAATGATAACTTGAGTATTATTTATATCGCTAAAGAACGATAACAATATAAAAAACGTGAATATTATTCATATCGGAATTTCACAGATTTATTACAGATGTATTTAAGAAATTGTAGAAGAATAGTAATTAGTAACAGTGTCCTATTTATTCTTCTTGGAGCCAAATTTGTAACTTTTAAAAGTGTGGTTACTATGTTGAAGTGTATGTGTTGTAACGGATGCTTGATTTGTTATGTATGTGAGTCAGTTATGTGATGCTTGATGTCGTCGCAATGTCGTAATTATAGTTTGATTGTGTTTGTGTGACTATTGTGTATTAATTTATGATGTATGGTATCGAAAGCTGCATATTTGTGTTATAGAAGTGTTACGTATGTGTGTTGTTAATGTTTTTGTATGTTTCAAATTGATAACTGATATTTGTTTTGCAATCGCAATGCCTAATTTACGGATTGTTTATGTTTTGTTTACATCGCGTAAGCTAATTTAATTTTCTTTTCCATTTCTCTTTATGCTTATCTGTTTTGTGTATAAAACTATAGCCCTAACATACATATGTAAAATAGGGCTAACCCCCACTGGAGATACAATAATAATAATAATAATAATAATAATAATAATAATAATAATAATAATAATAATAATTATTATTATTATTATTATTATTATTATTATTATTATTATTATTCATATCGTTATAAAACGATAACAGAATACAAATGATGACTTGAATTTTATTCATATCCCTAAAGAACGATAACAAAATATAAATAACGTGATATCCATCAAGAACGATAACTGGATATAAATGATAATTTGAATATCATTTACATCGCTAAAGAACGATTAAAAAATAAAATGAAAGCTTGAAGAAGGCGCGAACCCACAACCTTTAAATCATTAAACAAGCACTCTACCGCTGATCTGCGAGGAGCAGATATGGAACACTTCCATAGTTCCGGAACTGCTTGTACAAGCACATGCATCGTGTAACATCGCCGCGACCCGAAGTCGACTTTGAAAATATTCGCTGTTCACGAGTGCGGCCACTTTTTTTTTTGACAGCTGTACACATTTACTTATTTATTTATGTATTGATTTACTTATCTATTTATTTTGTATTTATTTATTTATTTAATTATTTATTTATGTATTTATTTATTTTCTCATTTACTCATTTATTTATTTAATTATTTATTTATATACTTATTTACTCATTTACTATTTTACTCATATACTCATTTACTTATTTATTAACTTATTTACTCATTTAATTAACTATTTAATTAATTATTCATTCATTCTTTCATTCTAATAACAGATATATATTGAACTTATCTTTGACCTAACCAGATCCTCAAGATTAAAACAATATAACTTGATACAACTTAAATCTAGGGTTGCTAAAAGGTAGTGATGTGCATTCCATCCACAACCTCTCCTACCCAAATCCCATCCTCACCTTCCCGTGGTGCAACCCGTTTTGAACGAACGAGGCTCTGGGGACCGAGTGTCAGCGGTATAACTGAAATGTCACATGCAGAGGAAATGCTGCATAGGTGGGAACCCCACCAATTGTACCTCTCTGGGCTAGCAACCCATTGAGCGTCATTTTCACATTGCTTTCAAGTCTCAACAGAAGCCTCGGATGACAAGGATGGATTCTTACTTTGCTATAAACTATCACCTTATGATGAAGTAGATATTGCTGAAAAAATATGTAAATATAATAAAACAATGGGGATCATTAATAAAATCATGAAACCTTCACTAGTACAAAGACACACAAGAACAGGCTTGTATAAAACCTTAGCACAGCCAGTTTTAAGCTATGGTAGTGAAGCGTGGACTGTGAAGAATAAAGATGTCAGTAGAATAACAGCAAGTGATATGAGGTTCATGAGAGCAACAGCTGGATATACTCGCTGGGATCATAAAAAATGAGGACCCAATGCAAGAACTTCAAGTAGAACCCATTATGCAGTTCATCAGCAAATATCAACTTCAGTGGAAGGGTCGAATGGATCGATGCAGAATTCCAAATGCACTGTTTCATTACCATCCGCATGGCAAAAGATCTCTAGGTCGTCCGATGAAGAGATGGACTGAAAATTCTAGTTTGAGACCGTAACAGGCCACTCGGCCTAATACTTGTTAGGAAGACGACTTAAATTTAGATCTGAAAAAGTAAGCTGCTTATCTATGCGGATGACGTGAATATGCTAGGAGAAAATCCACAAACGATTAAGGAAAACAAGGAAATTTTACTGGAAGCAAGTAAAGAGATACGTTTGGAAGTAAATCCCGAAAAGACAAAGTATATGATTATGTCTCGTGACGAGAATATTGTACGAAATGGAAATATAAAAATTGGAAATTTATCCTTTGAAGAGGTGGAAAAATTCAAATATCTGGGAGCTACAGTAACAAAGATAAATGATACTCGGGAGGAAATTAAACATAGACCTAGAATGAATATGAGAAATGCCTGTTATTATTCGGTTGAGAAGCTCTTATCATCCAGTCTGCTGTCAAAAATTGTGAAAGTTAGAATTTATAAAACAGTTATATTACCGGTTGTTCTTTATGGTTGTGAAACTTGGACTCTCACTTTGAGAGAGGAACATAGGTTAAGGGTGTTTGAGAATAAGGTGCTTAGGAAAATATTTGTGGCTAAGAGGGATGAAGTTACAGGAGAATGGAGAAAGTTACACAACACAGAACTGCACGCATTGTATTCTTCACCTGACATAATTAGGAACATTAAATCCAGACGTTTGAGATGGACAGGGCATGTAGCACGTATGGGCGAATCCAGAAATGCATATAGAGTGTTAGTTGGGAGGTGAGGGAAAAAGACCTTTGGGGAGGCCGAGACGTAGATGGGAAGATAATATTAAAATGGATTTGAGGGAGGTGGGATATGATGATAGAGACTGGATTAATCTTCCTCAGGATAGGGACCGATGGCGGCCTTATGTGAGGGCGGCAATGAACCTCCGGGTTCCTTAAAAGCCAGTAAGTAAGTAAATGTAACTAAACGAAATTATTAAGAACTAAAAACTAAGCAGTGGCATGAGGCTTCTCGCTTCCCAGTATCTAGATCAGGGCTGGGCACCAAGAGCGTATTCTACTCTCTCACGGGGAGCCATATGGCTTATCTTTAACCCCTTTCTGCTCCGCCGAACACCGCGCAGCGTTGATTCCGTACTGGGTGAATATTAAGCGTCTCCGTTTAGAGTTTGGATTCGCTCCCAGTGCCCAGCTGTAATCTAGAATATTTTGTCAGTGATTTTAGAGCTGAATAGCGTTGGAAAGGATCTCTATTCATTGCTTCTTGAAGGTCGCAAAGGGTGCAGGTTGATTTGAACGAAATACCGTAGCGGGGGAGATGCTGAGCCAAGCAGTCATGACCAGTTGGAAGGCGGAAATGCGCGACTGCCAATGTTCTTGGTCTGTTAGGTATTGATAGAAGGTCCCTTCTCCTGTTTTCTCTCCAATGTCAAATTCTTTGATGTACAGTAGTGACAAAAAAAACCGGACCGACCCTTGTAGCTGATTTCAGAGCCTTGTGCACAATGACATCACGATAGACTGATATCTAAGCTTAGTATTCCTGCTACCAAAAGACTCAAGTTGCGGGTAAATAGTCTATATAGTAGGTGGAACCCAGGTGCTGTAGCAGAGAAGGAGACAGACAAACATGTTTTTATTATTTAATTGCTTGGGTTAATTTTACGACGCTTTATCAACATCTTAGGTTATTTAGCGTCTGAATGAGATGAAAGTGATAATGCCAGTGAAATGAGTCCTGGGTCCAGCACCGAAAGTTATCCAGTATTTTCTCATAAAGGGTTTAGGGAAAACCTCGAAAAAAACCTCAACTAGGTAACTTGCCCCGACCTGGAATCGAACCCGGACCACCTGGTTTCGCGGCCAGATGCGCAAACAGTTACTCCACAGGTGTGGACTGAAACTCATTATATTCATAATCATATCTAAATTTACGTTACTTACTTACTGGCTTTTAAGGAACCCGGAGGTTCATTGCCGCCCTCACATGACCCCGCCATCGGTCCCTATCCTGAGCAAGATTAATCCATTCTCTATCATCATATCCCACCTCCCTCAAATCCATTTTAATATTATCATCCCATCTATGTCTAGGCCTCCCTAAAGGTCCTTTTCCCTCCGGCCTCCCAACTAACACTCTATATGCATTTCTGGATACGCCCATACGTTCCACATGCCAAATTTTCTACCTCTTCAAAGGATAAATACCCAATTTTTATATTTCCATTTCATACTATGTTATAGTCACGAGACATAATCATATACTTTGTCTATTTGGGATTTACTTCCAAACCTATCTCTTTACTTGCTTCCAGTAAAATTCCCGTGTTTTCCCTAATCGTTTGTGGATTTTCTCCTAACATATTCACGTCATCCGCATAGATAAGCAGCGGATGTAACCCGTTCAATTCCAAACCCTCTCTGTTATCCTGGACTTTCCTAATGGCATACTCTAGAGCAAAGTTAAAAAGTAAAGGTGATAGTGCATCTCCTTGCTTTAGCCCGCAGTGAATTGGAAACGCATCTGACAGAAACTGACCTATACGATCTCTGCTGTACGTTTCACTGAGACATATTTTAATTAATCGAACTAGTTTCTTGGGAATACCAAATTCAATAAGAATAAGATATATAACTTCTCTAACATATCTAAATTTAGCTAGAAGAAAATAAAGAATCGTGATTTCTGAGGTTTTGTATTTCATGGATTTACGTCACTTTGGAAATAAACTTTTCAAATTAGGATCATAATCTAAGTTCTTGTTGTGGTTGTTGATCAAATATATTTACAGACGTGAAATGCTCACGTAAAAGTCAGTATCACGTTCTCGATGTGGTAATAAAGGCAGACGTCTTTCGTATGATTTCGTCCTCTAATGTAGCACAGTTGTGATCAGTGCAGTTCGTCATAAACAATGAAGTTGTTGCGATTTTTACCCACTGCAAGTAAAAAAAACACGTACTGTTTATTTTATGAGACCGCTACTGTTTCGCATACTCCCCCATAAAGTGCACAGGTACATAGTCTGCCATCTAAGGTTTACAGTTCATCTCCTACTCATTCTCTTATTTCACATGCTTCACTTTTACGATCGCAACTCTGTCCGCCGTCCGTCGTCTACGTCGTCAGAACGCCTCAGTGTCAAAGTTGCAGCCTTGAAGAGTACATTCCCTATGTCAAGATTATTCATGTGATACATAGATGTTATCTTCAAAATGTTTATTTTGCATTTTTTAATTCTTTCATTACTTATGGTCTAACAATTTTGGGCAATGGCACTGGAAATTTAAACTATAAAGACCTAATTGAAAATATATTGATACTAGTGGCTTGTGCAACAAATGCTGCAAACTAAGATCATAGAAGTTCAAATTAAAATTTTTCAAATTTATTTCCAACTAGCCGTACCCGTGCGTTCCGCTGCACTCGTTAGAAATAAATATAAAGTAATTACATAATTAAAATAGAACATTTGATCCAGGGAACATTCGTGTTTGATAGAAGGATAAATCGTTTATCATGTTACTTAATTTAAATTGTATCCAAATAATTAAAATGCGATCATTTTGATCCAGAGACCACTCATTTGGTCATTAAATTAGTTTAGGAAATACAGGAAACGAATATACAGAATAGCCTATTAAGTTTTCTGTGCATAAGAAGCTATTTTAATCTTACCTGTCCTCGATTCACTCAGAAGTTACTGTATTAACATTATAGCATTATGTCCATCTAGAGAAACTACACTTTCCAATGATGAAATAATAATTAATTATACAAATCGGTTAATTTAGCTTCCGATATTACTTCATAGAAACGCAGAAACATTATCTGTAGGGTATCTTTCATAGCTTTCGAATGTTGCTGTCCAAGGCCCCTTATAGAGGAAGTCATTTGTTTTTTAATTCATTACACGGCCTTAGATGGCAGTTATTTTAATTTTAAAACTCATTTATCTCATTAAATATCAGTCCTATCAAACTTTTTCATGGAATAAAACTTATCGCAAGTTATTTTTAAAGAAACTTTTGTTATGTAACATTTTTCACAAAAATAAATAATAAGCGAGATATTTCGATTTATTTAATTCAGGGTCCCTTATAACCCCCCTTTTGAATAATGTATTTTGAATGCCATATAGCCTAAAATCTAAGTTACAACGAACTTAATTTGTATTCCAATTTTCATCGAAATCCGTTCAGCCATTATCGCGTGAAAAGGTAACAGACAGACAGACAGACATACAAACAAAAATTTCAAAAAAGCGATTTTCGGTTTCAGGGTGGTTAATTATATATGTTAGGACCAATTATTTTTAGAAAATCGAAAATTGCGAGAAAAATTTCGGCTACAGATTTATTATTAGTATGGATGAAGAATATCAGTCATTTTGGAAGTTATTTGCTTCCGTAATAATGAAACATACCCCTCTGAATGGTTTCCTTCATGCAAAATACTTTTTATTGAACCTATACATTTTTAGTTCTCGAGTTCCAATGCGAAAACGCAAATAACAATGTCAGGACGATCAGTCGGTTTTTCATGTGGTAGTGAAGCAGTAGCTATTCAAAGTCATTGCGGATTGTAGGTGAGAGTTATGAAAATACAAGGTTTGCCTTAGTTTCCAACAATAGACATAGCATCTTGTATAGCTGCTGCATGTTTCCTGAACTACCTTGAAATGTAGAGGGTAGATTCATTTTATCCTGCTAAAAGATCGTGCTAAAATCATCGGGACACTACAAGCTTTGAGAATTTTTCTAGCCGCCATTTTGAAAAAAATGTAAACCACTTTTTTCTTACTCGTTCTCAGTCTAATGGACTTTATTAAAACAATTTCCTTTCCCCATAAAAGTAGCTTCAATTGTCCAAAAAGTCCCAAATTCCAAAAGTCTACCTAGTGGCCATATCAGGAACATGTGCACATGATATGGCCACCCTTGTTCCATGTTCTACAAATCGTGATTGTTTTCAGTTTGATAGCGCAGTTGTGCTAAAATTAAATAATTTTGGTGTAAAATGAATAAACATGACAATAATCTTTTTTATAATTCAAAAGTGTAGTCAAAACAGGTTTATCCATAAAAAATTTAAGTTGTTTTCCTTAAAATACAAAATTTTTGCGTAATCCCAGCTATTATAAGGCATGTAAATTTGTCAGGTGAAAAAATAAAAGTGAAATGAACTTGATATGGCCATGATGCATTTAATATGGCCATATCAGGAGCAGGTAAGCTTTCACGAAAATCGTTTGATTATGATCAACTCGTAAAAGATACGCCATCAACGACAACACCAATGAACAGAACATTAAAAACTGAATGGAGTACGATGGTTTTCATGAAACAAGTCTTTGAAAAACATGCATAAAACAAAGGAGACTTACCAGAGAAAAATAAGAAGAGGTCACATGAAAACCGCAAAACAGGCAACTGACGCCATATTGCTCAACCTGACTGGATGGAAAACGATCAAGTGACATACCAGGATGCCCTTTCACTGGATGCTGCTGCAATTTAGCGGATTTTTTGGTTAACTAACTCACAATAGCGGGGTGGTCATATCAGGAACATGGCCATAACAGGAGCACCCACCTTAACATCTTTTGGTCTTCCCTCAGGCATTATAATTTCTGCGCTTCCTCCAGACAATACTGAAGAGAATCACACATATAAATATCTATATCACTTACTTACAAATGGCTTTTAAGGAACCCGGAGGTTCACTGTCGCCCTCACATAAGTCCACTATCTGTCCTCTTGTGTTAATTCTGCTGGGATTTAGTCGATACCTGGAGACTTGTACTTTTCTAGGTTTTCTATCGCAATTTCGACTTCAGATAGTGTGGGTTCGGGTATAGTTAATATCACTATGGTTAATTGAAAAGTAGTATCATCCGCGTACTGAACAGTATCGGCATTTATATTAATACTAGTGGCTTGTGCAGCAAATGCTGTTGCAAACTAAGTTCGTTAGACGTTCAAATAAAAGTGTTTCAGATTTATTTTCAATGAAGAATACTTGTCTTTTTGATAGTTATTTGCTTCCATAATAATGAAACATACTCCCTCTGAATGGATTTTTTTAGGCCAAATACATTTTCTTGGACCTATCCAAATTCAGTTTTTGAGTTTCAACGCGAAAACGCAAGTATCAATGTCAGGACGATAGCAGTAGCTATATCAGGTCATTGTGGATTGTAGGCAAAAGTTAAAAAAGTCAGGTTTGCTAAGCTTTGGAACAATAGCATTTTCGTATAGCTGCTGCATGTAGAACTTGAAATGTAGAGCGTAAAATCATTTTATCCTGCTAAGAGATCTTGCTGAAATGATCTGGAGACTACAAAATTTTCTAGGCTTCTTATTTTATCAGTAAGTAATACCTTTTGGTCTTTCCTTAGGAACTGTAATTTTTGCGCTCTCTCGAGCCAATACTGAAGACAATGACACATCAATATCTACACTACACCGCCATTAAGTATATGAAAAAGACCCAACCCCACTGGGTTAATAAGTATAAAAATATTTGATTTTTTAATAATATTATTGTCTTACTTAAGTCACTCAGTAAATTATAGAAATGAAGATCTAAATTAAGATATTCTCTACATTTACTTACATAACTTCAAAACGTTTCACTTCCATGTCATCAATATAGCATCAATATTATGTACAATTAATGAAAAATAGACGCATTATGATATTAACTATAATAATATTTAATTTCTAATGGTAATAATGTCATCAAACCACCTCAAGTTTCATAGATTTGAATATCCAATACACAGCTGTACTCAGAAAATTATACACTGCTGAATCAGTTTTTAATAACAAATTGAATTGAGCTCTAAAATGTCGGCAATCCTGCAGGTCATGGCCTTCGTGTAAATAGCCTATTGTTTATTGTAGCGTGTGTTTTGTTCTGAAATTCGATCAAGTCGGCCGTGATTCAATAAAATTAGTTCTCAAAACTGACAACAGATGGATTTTGGAAAATAGGAAAATTATGTAGGAAAATTGACATTTCACTTAAAGCTTCTACTTTTCCGAAAAACTTTGGATGCCATGCATGAAAATGAGGGGTTACTCATTAAAATCCGTTCAGCCGTTTTCCCGTAATTTCCATTACCAGTTCAAATTATATATATAGATTTTATGATATTGACATCCCTTCTAGGAAAAGGACGCTGTCTTGTCTCTGATTGGCTTCTGCTTTCATCTGAGTAGCCTACTTCTCCTTGTCATGGGAACACTACCTTTACCATATATATAGGTTGTGCCTTCTTTAAGAAAATCCCTTTTTATTGTCTATGTTCTGGTGTCTCGTGCCTCGAACCTAATCCACGGTCATAGTTTCTACAATCAGTCACTTTGCAAGTAATCAATTCATATATAATTTGAATTGATAATGGAAATTACGGGAAAACTTCTGAACGGGTTTTAATGAATGACCCGTCATTTTGAAGCTTGGCATTCAAGGAGTTTCAGAAAAAAGAGTAACTTTCAGTGCCCCGTTAGTTTTCCTACATCATTTTCCTATTTCCCTAAATCCATCTGTCGTCAGTTTTGAGAATTCAGAATAAAACAAAACACACACTACAATAAACAGTATTACACGAAGGCCATGCCCTGCAGGATTGCTAACATATTTAAATCTCAAATTCAAATGAATATTAAAAACTTCAAGGCTTACTAAACATAATTTACAGGTCTGATTCTGTAGTGTGTAATTTTCTGAGTACAGCTGTGTATTGGATATTGAAAAGTAAAAAACTTGTGGTGGTTTCATTACATTATTGCCATTAGAAATTAAATATAATTATGCCATGATGCGGCTATTTTTCATTAATTATATTACATATTATTAATTGTATATAGATGATATGGAAGTGAAACGTTTTCGGGTTATGTAAGTGGATGTAGAGAATATCTTATGTTAGATTCTATAATATACTGAGTGGCGGCTATATAGTACATATAGTACTGTATATGTTACTGAAAACTACAACGCTTACGTAAGATAATAATATTATTAAATATAAAATATTTTTATAGTTATTAATCAAGTGGGGTTGGGTTTTTTTATATATATTTAATGGCGGTGTGGTGTAGATACTTATATGCGTGATTCTCTACAGTATTGGCTCGAGAGAGCGCAAAAATTACAGTTCCTAAGCAAAGACCAAAAGATATTACTTACTGGTAAAATAATAAGACTAAAAGATTTTGTAGTCTCCCGATCATTTCAGAAGATCTCTTAGCAGGATAAAATGATTTTGCTCTCTACATTTCATAGTAGTTCACGAAACATGCAGCATCTATACCAAGATGCTATGTCTATTGTTCGAAAGTATGACAAACCTGACATTTTTTTAACTTTCAACTACAATCCACAATGACCTGAATTAGCTACTGCTTTACTCCCAATTGATTAACCCACTGATCGTCCTGACATTGGTACTTGCGTTTTAGCGTTCAAACTAAAAATCTGAACATGTATAGGTTCAATAAAATGTATTTGGGATAAAAACCATTCAGAGGGAGTATGTCTCATTATTATGGAAGCAAATAACTTTCACAATATCTGGTATTTTTCATTGACTATTACACTCTTACTACGTCATACCACTTTTGACCAATAAAACGGTACGAAAGGACGTATTTTAACCAATCATGGCTGCTTATCGCACAATTTTATCGCGTCCCTAGCATTTGTTCAATTTTATCGCGTCCCTAGCATGTGTTTCTTTGTTTGCCAACATTTGAAACTGCGCTGGCCTGGACGTCAAAAAAAAAAAATATATATATATATAATTACAAACCACTGCAGTCGATGCATAGCAGTTTCAAATATGACTCGCATTGGCATTCAAGAACAAGAATTAATAAAAGTTACTGATCATACCTATGCATCTACTGAAATACGATTTACAAATAAATGAAGAGCACCATTCGGAAATCCTGAATAAGTTGAATACACCAAGTAGGCCTAAATCAACGAGTTCCACTTCTATTACGCACACGTCCAATATAACATCAATTGAACCACCAACCACATTCAAATTTGAAAATTGTACATTCAATAATTATTCCTTTTAAAATTATTCGAGTTTATTTTTTATGTCATCGTCGTTAATTAAAACTTTTCTAACACTTGTGTGTATTAGTTAGGTTATGTTATAGCTTCTGCTATATGATATTATGGATAGTCACGTATGAGATATTGTTTAATATTAAGATTTATTGAAAATCATCTGTCAAGTGACGTTGATTACTGGGATTCGGATAATTGAAGTGGAATGCAACTGTTTTAATAATAAAAATGAAACTGAATCAACAAAGCCTTCTTGACTAGTAACATTGCCATCGTGTATAATAGATCGAGAACTTCTCGACGAGAAGACATTGCTCACTACTGCCATCTAGCATGCATCTAGCGTAATATTTGTAATGTTGAGATGGTACAATAATACATTTGAAGACAGTTGTATTTTCGTAAGTCAATTAATATTTTATTGTATTAGAGTACTTCGTTACTTCTAATCTTTATATACTTTCTTCTAATCGTGTAATAATCAATTAAATCCCACTCGAGTTTTGATTTTCTCTAGATAAATCAAAACGTCTAGTGAGATTACTGTTGAAAATAAATCTGAAAAATGTTTATTTGAACGTGTAATGAACTTGGTTTGCAGCATTTGCTGCACAAGCCACTAGTGAAATTATAAAACTTTCATTTCGAATTTAATAGTTGTCTCCTGCTTGATTCCCAACCTGTCTATCAACTTGACCCCTAATAGGGATGGAAATGTAACAGGAACAAGGAATGTAATTAAATTCTCACCTCCAGTACTTTACTAAATTACGGCCTGTAAGCAGTCTCCTTTATCCACAGCCGTCTCTTTCTCTCTTAACATGCATAAAGAAGATAGGTCTAATTCTTTCAGAGCTTTAGCAAGAACCGGGACTCAGCTTATTAAAAGCTTCTCAAGATTAGCTGGAGAAGAAAAACGCTCAAACGGAGGGAGTACAGAAAGGCGGCCCCAGGATATTGACGTGCATACAGTTGCGAATCTTCTTCTTAGCTGTAGTTCCCGCAGGATGTAATGGTAGCCGAGTTAAACACGTAGAACATTTATTACAGGGAATAGAAACATTGTTACTGTTTCAGAATAAATTAATTTTTATTACTTTTGACATTACATAATTCAAATATAGGCCTCTGCCTTGTCAACAATATATTGCCAAATTCTTGCAACACGGCGGACATCTTTTGTATGTATGTATGTATGTATGTATGTATGTATGTATGTATGTATGTATGTATGTATGTATTGTAACTTTTTAATACTGAACAACAATGTAATTTTATTACCTCAACAATAATTATCACTCTCTACAATTTAATTCTGCTGCCGTCAACAATGGGATTTGCTCTCCACATAGTAACACCGTATTCGTTATTGTACTCCACAGACGACAATGACAATTTACTTGGAATATTGAGAACAACAATGAACTGAATTTTAACTAATGTTCACAAAGCACTATTTACAAATCACAACTGTCAGTTCTGATGTTCACAGTTCTTCTAGCTCAGTCACTCGAGTTCACAGTATCTCGAACCACAGACCTTCAGAGACAGTCCACTGTACTCGAACTCAGGTCCCTCCAACTGCGGTCCACTGCACTCGAACTCAGGTCCCTCTAATGCTCACACAGTTGCGGACGCACACTCAAGTCGAACTCCGGTACACAAGACTGGCTGGCTTGCTCTGTTCACTGGCTTACTGACTGAATGGCTGAATAAACTGAAAACTGCTCAAGTTCGCTCGCGTTTCTTCTTTTATAGCTAAACTATCGTTGCGAGAAAGTACGAGTTCTGGATATTTCGCGATATTTCGACGCGTGTGTCCATTCTCGAATCATCTCGCACGCTGCTCCCCTCCTTCACCGCGCGTAGCCATGCCCCAGGAGGCAGATGCGCGCGCAACCCGCCCAAAACACGGCCGACTTAGCCTCTCCTCCGTCGGTCGTGAGATCGAATCTCACGTGGGCGTCACAGTGTATGTATGTGTGTATGTATAATAATAATAATAATAATAATAATAATATTAATAATGTTTTATTTTCGCTGGCAGAGTTAAGGTCATAAGGCCTTCTCTTCCACTCAACCAGCCTTAATCAATAAAATACATATTTAAATTACAAATATTTACACTATACTTAAAAGGTTCTCCAGCAATATTCTTCAGTTAAGTTTTAACGACTAGTAGACTACATATTTATTTAAATTTAGATTAACCTATAACGTAAAGTAGTAACTTAATTTATGAGCTAATTTAATTCAATCAATTATAATTAATTTAATATTTGAGATAGCTAGTAAAATGATGAAAATTAATTTAATATAAGCTTACAAGGACTATGTTACAGGGGGAAAAAAAATATATATAAAACTAAAATATATTTCTATAATGAGAATATTAATGTAATTGCCATTAGAGGTTTTGTAAATCTGTATGTATGTATGGGCATGTATGTATGCATGTAGCCTATTTACACTGCAAGTGAGCAATCACCCGGTGGCAGTGGTATACACAATATAAACAGTACACAATAAAATTACAATATACAATATAACTATACAATACACAATACAATTATACAATACACAATACAATAAGAATACACAATACAATTTAGCACAATAATGACAATTAATAATAATACATAAAATTACCTAATTAATAAGTAAACCTAATTTTACAACACAATCTACATATGTATAGGCCCGACATAAGTTTCACATTGGTACTGATAATAGTCTTTCACTTTACTCTCATCTCACTCACTGTAGTGGCACTATGACGCATTTCACTGACGCTTTAGGACACATTTCACTGACACTCTGTAACACATTTCACTGACACTATAGAACACATTTCATTGACGCTATAAATTATCACTGATCGGAACTATTCACTGCACTGTAAAACCATAACTTCACTGACTCACCTCGCTTCACTGATACAACAGTTCAAATAAGACAAATAATTACACCCTTATGCATACTTATAAACAGAACTACATTTAAGCTAAACATTTCTAGTCTAAGGCCCTGAAAACATGGGAATTTTACTGGAAGCAAGTAAAGCAATAGGTTTGGAAGTAAATCCCGAAAATACTAAGTATATTATTAAGTCTCGCTACCAGAATATTGTACGGAATGGAAGTATAACAATCCCTATGGAAATCAGAAAGTTAAAATTTATAAAACAATTATACTACCGGTTGTTCTGTATGGTTGCGAAACTTCGACTCTCACTTTGAGAGAGGAACAGAGATTAAGGGTGTTTGAGAATTATGTTCTTAGGAAAATATTTGGACGTAAAAGGGATGAAGTTACAGGAGAATGGAGAAAGTTACACAACGCAGAACTGCACACATTGTATTCTTCACCTGACATAATTAGGAACATTAAATTCAGACGTTTGAGATGGGCAGGGCATGTAGCAGGTATGGACGAATCAAAAAATGCATATAGAGAGTTAGTTGGGAGCCAGGAGCGAAAAAGACCTTTGGGGAAGCCGAGACGTAGATGGGAGGATAATATTAAAATGAATTTGCGGGAGGTGGGATATGATGATAGAGACTGGATTAATCTTGCTCAGGATAGGGATAGATGACGGGCTTATATGAGGGCGGCAATGAACATCCGGGTTCCTTAAAAGCCATAAGTAAGTAAGTGGAATAAAAAAATAACTTTTTTTTACCTACCTCATGAGAATGTTTGCTTGTGTGTGTGAGAGGGAGAGGGAGAGAGAGAGAGGGAGAGGCAGGGGATTCACATTCTGAGATGAGAGACGACATACATTTAATGAGCATACAGAAATAGATGGCTGAGAACCTTTTCCTATTGACAGGTATAAATAGTCCCGGAGTGAAATACTTTGTTCCGAGCTTCGGGAATTCGTGACTATGTCGAGGAATTTTCTGTTGAAATCTGACATAACCATAACAATAGAAAGAATTTTATAAAAAAATATTATTATAAAATAGTATACTATGGACAGAAATGATTTTAAACCATTCCTGTGCAATCGAATGGCGTAGAAAGTGTAATTCAGTGATGTCAAAGCAAGCGCATTTTTCTGACCTTGACGTCGTGCACTCGCAGCAAGCGCTAAGTATGGAAAGAGGAAGGGTTGTGTATATGAATAAGCAGCCTGTTGGCTTTTTTCTGATTAATATTATCAATATTGTCTGTAAAACTAAAGTACTAACACTGATTTCTTAATATTGCACTTGTGTTTTAAATCTTAATAACATAATAGAGAGTTAAGAAGGAATATTCCCTTAAATTCCATAGTAGTATAATATTATACTGTATTAAGTGGATGAAACATTATTCATAAAGAAAGTGATATTCCAAAGAAAGAGATTGAGTATAACGTGATAAGTTGGAATTTATATTGATGGTATCTTTAGTCTTACAAAAGTAATCAATAAACTAATCAAAACAATATTACAGTACAAAGCAAAGTTACCTAGATGCTGTATCTGTTTTAAGTGTAACTAATATTACATAACAAAACTCTTATCGCATTATGCTTTTAAGGTGATATTTGTGAGCAACTTCCTATCATCAGAATTTTAAATTATTTTCTCGAAATCTGCTGAAGCTATAGAGCTGACACTTTTACAACGCATGGGCACGTATCTTTTGCTTATGATGTAAGAGTAGTTGCTTTGTTAATTCATTTCCTTACAAACAATTTCCATGCGAATATTTTCAAAATTTTCAATACACTATCTTCAGTAATACGTATTTACGGTATATTAGATTTACGAAAACATTCTGTAAGGCTACTAAATAAATATGCCTATACCTGAAAATTTCACTTTTCTATACGAAAAGTTGAGAAAATATTTCTTTTGAATAAAAGAATGAAACTTGTGAAAAATGAGCATTAAAATTAAAACTTACATTCTTATAATGCGCTTATACTTCTCAGGCAAATCTAAAAATTAACATGGATACAGTTTTAATAAGTTCTCTTCCCTTTATCCATTGAATCAGTGCTGGCCATCCCTGAATATACCTCGACCAAGCGGCATATACCACCTCTTTCGTCTGTCTCTTTCCTTTCCGCTGTAAAGCGCTCAGGCTCTCCTGGGCTCTAAAGCGCGCGCTTGCTCCTGTGGGTATCAATTAACATGCCTTGTAATTTTTTCTTGGTTGTAGGCTTTAATTTACCTTGAGCTGTGAAATAATTTTAACCACAACATAAAAAGAAACATTTATTGAATACGATACAGTAATGTTTCTTTTGTTCACTCATTTTGGTAAGAATCATCGTTCTTTCAGTTTAATCTTTTCTCTTTAATACACACTTACAATCGAATGCGGTATTTGGGACGGTACTGATATATTTGCACCGACACTGAAGACACACTTACATTGCAGGCTTCCCTGAGTATGTGGTCAGCATGACAGGCCACCGCTGGGACAACACAGGACAACTACTGACAAGGGACGGAAGATATATGGACGCCGGCAATCAATTCAGAAGCACGGATCGCTTGAAAGGTGAGCCTGTTTGCCATCCTAAGTGTTACGATATTCCTGAGACAGAAGAGATCGAGACTGGTAAGTAAGCTTGAAAGCTTGATCTATTTTAAATTGTCATAAATGTTATAATGATGTATCCAGGCAATTCTGGGTTTTGGAAGAACTCTCTGACGTTGGAATGTTGTGCATAAGTATAAACAACGAACTATACGATACGACAGCAGGAATTATAGTTTTCGATAATAATGATTTGCAAGACAAAAAATTATGAAACAATACTTTTGGAGTAACCAAGACATATAGATATAAATCCGTAAGATAGGTTTTATTATTGTCAACTTTCACGTACCTGATTATGGAATATTTTATTTTATCTTTTATAATCTCATTGATATAGAAACAATAAAAAATATTAGGTATCAAAACACAGTTTCATTATAGGGACTTCATACAGATAAAGTGGTTTTTGTCATGCAGGCATTTATGTCGATTTATTCTCAACTACTGGACCATCTACAGGGTGATTCACGAGGGAAGGTAAAAAATTTGGAATGTGAATTCTGAAGTCATTCTGAGCCAAAAAGTTCATATGAATATAGATCCGTTTTTGAACGGTTACGGAGATATGGCTCTTTGATTTCCCAAAAACCTCTAAGATTCCATTGTAGTAACTCGCATTTAGAGACAGATAACGGACAAATTTAAAGTTTATATTCACGTATGCATACATACATAGTATTCTAGAAGTCGTGGTCGATGTTTTCGCACATTTTCAAAGGTACCTCCTTCTGCTTCAATGCACTGTTGCGCTCGTGCCTGAATCGCGCTCATCGCTCGGGAGAGTTGCACGTGTCTGTCTTTATGCCGCATCCAAAATACGGTCGATTAGCGCTTCTCTCGTTTCCCCCTTCCTTTGCTATACCAAGTCTTTCATCTAACCACATAGACAATAAGTACTCTTCGATATAGTACCCTTCTGTTCGGAAAGCGTCGTTCATATTCAGCGACGGCACACAAGGTACTTCCATTGCACAAACCATAAACATACACAAAATCGGCGTATTCTGCAGTCGAAAATTTATAAGGCATCTTGAAAAACACAACTTAACACTTCCGATAACTGTACCTGTATAACTACTGTATTCTAGGTAGCTGACTGGACTGCTGTGAACCGATAAGTGATAGCGTATTTGTTGTGACATTTGCAATGCTCCACCACCCGGTTTGTTTCTCTTCTCTTATCTACATCGCTCACAATGCAAATTCCAATGTTACGTCATTCATTGAGATCTTGTCTCACGTCAGCAGCATATGGTAACGTCTGATTCACATTGGGGTGAGACGTTTTACCAAAAAATTGCATCTAGCTTCGCCATCGTTCGAAAACGGACTTATGTTCATATGAACTTTTTCACTCAAAATGGCCTAAGATATTGTATCCTAAATTTTTTACCTTTCCTCGTGAATCACCCTATATATTCGTATTCACTATTTAGGAGTCGATTTTCGCTGGGAAGTTGTACGAATTAAAAACATTTAACAAAATCAATTTATTATAATGTTGATTAAATAATTGTGCGAAATGATGACTTCTTTGGACTCGGCTGTAATGGTATTTTATGTCCCCTTCTGATAGTAAACGTAAATATGTAGATAGCACGTCTTTTAAAATTATGTTTATGAATATTAATTGTAACTTAAGTTTTATGAATTAAAATAGGAACTGCTAGATATAAAAAATTTATAGTTTAAACGTGTCTTTGCTGGTGTCTGAAATTTGATATAGCCTAGGCCATTTTCCTAATCGCTATGGAATTGCACTAAATAGGGATTTTAAAACACCGAGTTATACTATGTTCTGAGAGAAGAATTGTTTTGTCTAGATTTACAGAATGTCTATATTTAACGTTGTTTTCACCTTGAATGATGGAATCTCTGATAGGTCAGTATTAAAACTAACATTTTTTCTGTTGCCTTACTATTCAAACAGATACAGAAAAAAAAAGAATATCTCAATACTCCATCCTGGATTCCCAATTAATTGATATACATTTTCAGATTACCATGTATATTTCTAATTTCTATAATCCATGATATACGAAATGCTACATAAATTGATGATTTAATATAATCATTACTTTAAAAGATTGT
The DNA here is from genome assembly GCF_040183065.1 of Periplaneta americana. Classification (NCBI taxonomy): domain Eukaryota; kingdom Metazoa; phylum Arthropoda; class Insecta; order Blattodea; family Blattidae; genus Periplaneta; species Periplaneta americana. The sequence continues at coordinate 4,465,110 of NC_091129.1, read as the reverse complement.
TGAGCTGTTTATGTTACAGTCCTGCAAAATGTAATTTGCGTTTTGTAATACCATGAATTTTGATCAATAAATTTAGTTTCTTATTTTCTTGTCCTTTGCCAATTAACATTCACACAACTGGATTCAATTTCCTGCATTAGATGACATTTTTGTCTTGACAAGAATACAGCAGACTTCGAAGAATGTTAGTTTTATCAAAAAATTGTAAAATTAGTGAGGCAAAATAGGTTGTTCAAGGTTGGATGGCGAATTAGAATAGAAGGTTGTAGTATATATTTCGGAATATTTTTAATAGTTGGTAACTTTAGCGAGATTTGTGCGACAAACAAACCAAGATATAGCGACTTTTCCATTGATGGAAATTCCGAAAGCTACGGTTTAGATTCCATTATTTATACCCACAATCCCGAAAGAAACACTTTGGCATTTACACGAAAACATGTGGTACAATTTCGTGGTAAAAAGGCCTAATTACAGGATTATCGACTTCAAACAACATTCTTGCCGGATTTTTAATTAGTTTTACAAAATATTTCTGTTACTCTAAATTAATCTAATATACTTATTCTATCCTGTATGTAGTATAATGGATTATGTAATACTGCCACACAAATTTTAATAAGTGTGTTCATAACGAATACCTATGATAAGGTAAAGTATCAGAACACACATTGTAGTATTCACACAATGGGCACAAAACGCGACATAATTGTCATTACACAAAATATTTGATCTAGAGCATACATCGGCAAAACTTACTTTCCGAATACATGAGAAGAACGCAATAAGTTCAGCACTCAAATGGAAGGGGTGAAAGGGGGTGGGTACGCTTCCCCTTACCACAGTATTCAATGTACAGTGCCGGGCTGCAATGTTATAAGTACAGCCACAGTCTAGTATACACAGTCGCGAAGCTCAATACGTAGTAAATATGCAAACATTAGATAGTTGCTCACCACTAGGATCGCTAATATCGCCTCATTAAAGGCAATGCAAAATAGAACCGTCACAGTCTAGTGTTTCTAGCACCCTCAAAACTCAAGCTTCGTGACTGTATATAGTAGACTGTGGTACAGCGTTGACCACCGTGATTATTATTAATATGTTTTGATTGATTTCCTTCGTAATTTTTCACAAAATTTCGTTGATTCATAATTTTCAGTACGCTACTTTACAAATAAACAATACGCAACTGTTATAAAAAGAGTCAGCAGCCCCAAATATCATTTTGAAAATGGTGATCCTGACATCCATACAATTCTGACATATAAGAAGAGTCTTTTATGAACTCGGTGGGATTCTTCCTTTGTTATGTAGCTATTATCTTGGAGTATACTCCCATTCATGTTCCAAATTATCGGGATCTGTCCTGCAAACTTCTATTTAATACTCCCGCAAGCGTAAAAGTGACAGAAGTGTTGTATTCCAGGCTGCCACAGATAATTCAAAATGTCATAAACAGCGGTGTTATTTTTCTACGTGACAAAGGAACAAAATAATGTTATATCTACTCCATACACAGACGGAGATAACAGCACTGTTTTCCTGAAAGTAAAACATTTTACTGTGTGTAATATAGAAAAAAGGAATGTCACTTGATGTGTTAATTTACCATAGTAGAAAATCTTAAGTCCAAATCTGTGGAGTAACTGTTAACGCATCTGGCCGCGAAACCATGTGGCTCGGATTCGAATCCCGGTCGGAGAAAGTTACCTGGTAGAAGTTTTTTCCGAGCTTTTCCCTCAACCTAATGTGAACAAATGCTGGGTAGCTATCGGTGCTGGACCCCGGACTCATTTCACCGGCATTATCATCCTCGTTTCATTCAGACGCTAAATAACCTGAAATGTTGATACAGCGTCGTAAAATAACCTACTAGAAGAAAAGAATCTTAATCGTATTAGAGCGTTTCATGTTATATACACTCATAATAAATATAATACATGTGGAAAATTAATCAAATTAAGAAGCATTGTTCTTGTACGCTATTCATGTCAATTGATGCCCATACCGCAAGGAGAGGAAAGAGACAGACGAAAGAGGTGGTATATACCGCTTGGTCGAGTTATATTCAGGGATGGCCAGCACTGATTCAATAGATGAAGGGAAGAGAACTTATTAAAACTGTATCCATGGTAATTTTTAGATTTGCCTGAGAAGTTTAAGTGCATTATAAGAATGTATGTTTTAATTTTAGTGCTCATTTTTCACAAGTTTGTTTATTTTATTCAAAAGGAATATTTTCTCAACTTTTTTTTTATAGAAAAGTGAAATTTTCAGATATAGACCTATTTATTTAGTAGCCTTATAGAATGTTTTCGTAAATCTAATATACCGTAAATACGTAGGCTATTACTGAAGATAGTCTATTACCAATTTTGAAAATATTCGCATGAAAAATGTTTATAAGGAAATGAATTAACAAAGCAACTACTGTTACATCATAAGCAAAAAAAATGTGCCTATGTTTTGTAAAAATGTCAGCTCTATAGCTTCAGCAGATTTCGAGATAATAATTTAATATTCTGATGATAGGAAGTTGCTCACAAATATCACCTTAAAAGCATAATGCGATAAGAGTTTTGTTATATAATACTAGTTACAGCTGAAACAGATACAGTACCTAGGTAACTTTGCTTTGTACTGTAATATGTAATATTACTTAGCTTTTCTGCTAGGTAACAATACCATATATAGTAAAAAACGAGGACGCCCATATTCCCGCCTTCTCCTCTAATAATTGTAGTTGTAGGGTAGGTGTTGTAGTAGTCGCAATGAAGTCTTGTAGCTACCTACAAACAAAATATCCTTATTGTCGTCGAGATATTTGTATTGTTAATGGGAATTATAAAGTTTGGTATACTGGCAGCTGTTTTAGCTATTATAATTTCAGTTGTAGTGTTAGTAGTGGCAGTTTTACAGGGCAATTAGTAGCTATAGATGTTACAGTTAAAAGTAACAGTAACAGCATTAATAATAGTGAAGTTAATACTATTGCTTGTAGTTGTAGTAGTAGAGGTAGTAACAATATAATGATTCTAAAACAGCAGTGTTCAGTGGCGGAGCTGGTTACTTGTACAGGGACATCATTTTATTTTTACTAGCATTTGTAATATTAACCTGGGTATACCTTTGGATCAATGGTTGAGAAAAACGGAAACACCGTTTGCTACCTCCTTCCAGACTGGAGTTCGATCAACTGGCGTAATATACAAACAAATCACTTTACTAGGTATAGGAGGGAAGAAAAGTACTTCATCCATTTACGTAAACTAGGAAATATCGCGCTTTTGAGTTTGAGAATTTTCATTAGATTTTGGTTAATCAAAATACAGTACAGTATTAACAATGAGTGTTTTTACTCACGAACGGAGCTATTCATTCAGACGTATTCATTATGCAGTGTATATTATACTGTCTACAGCGAATTAGTGTACACTATAGAGAATGAAGTTAAGTTGAAAAATAATCATAACATGGATATTTAAACACATTTTTTAAAATGCTGGCCGTTCATTTCGATACAGGCTTCATTTCTAATGTACATTTTATCCCACTATAGACTATTTGTACCTAATCCCAATTACCAGTTTCGTCCTTCGTACTAGTAACTCATGTTGAAATAATTCTGTACCTACTCTATAAAAGAGTACCTTACGTACTGTAAATTCAATCTTCACTTCTGCTCGATCCGAAAAGATAAAATTACTCAGACATACTATCTACTGTCCGTCCAAGTGGTTATGTCGTAGAATGGGAAGAAATCACGTGACAGTTAATTACTTAACAAGGTCCTTTTATTTAAGTTGTTTCAAACAGTTGTATAATATTACGTATACGTCCAAATCCTAACAGAAATTAATCTTCTCAGAAAAGAGCTAAGACAGCCCAGCCACTAGTCTTTACAAAAGGGCGAATATAAGCTGGTGGGGGAAACCGGGATGCGACGTAGGCAAATGGACGACAGTACCTGTGCGAAAATGATTCAATATTGAAAGCTTTTTCATCACTGGAAAACGCGAACATATTTTTGGAACGTACTGTTTACTATGACCGTATATGCGGCCTTGGTTCTGTGTGGAGGACGGTTGAACTTCGTTAGTAGAAGGGGTGGGAGTGAAGTACATTCAATAAATCAGGTACAATAAAAATTGAAGTAAAAATAAAATGATGTCCCTGTAGTAGCGGTGGTATTGATCTTCATGGCGGCTACTGCTGTTGTAAACTGATCAGTGTTTTCGTTTGTAACTGAATGTTTTGTTTTCATTGTAACTGGTGTCGTGTTAATTCCATCGATCTGAAATGTGAGCGCTTGCACATTGATTTTGGATATATTTTCTTCCTTCAAGAGGAGTCGGTCGAAACGCTTCTGAGATAAGTTTTCGTGGGAAGACACCATCCTGGTGTTTAAGATCGTGCGAATCCTACCACGCGGTGTCGAAGTGCTGTATCCCCCCTCCCTTAGTCTTAAGCTTTGTCCTCCAAAAGTGAGGCAGTTACTGTCTTAGATGCTTTCTTGTAAACAACAGTCATCCATAATTCTCCTTTTCTCTCGATTCCTTTGTTTTCCTGTCTCCTACGCATTTTCCCCGGTCATTAACTTTCATCGTTACACTCCATGTGTACCTAACATGAAGTTGATCTGAGATGAGCTTCTGTACAGGGTGTTAATAAAATGTTTCACCATTCTGAAAGGTGGTAGTACTCGGCAAACAAGAAAACAATTTCTAATAAAAAATGCGTTCTAAAATTCATATCTTCTGGGATCAGTACATGTTCATCAGCATTATATATATATCAGCTTGTGCAGGAAATGCTGCTGCAAACTAGGTTCGTTAGACGCTCAAATAAAAATATTTCAGATTTATATTCAATGAAGAATACTCGACATTTTGATAGTTATTTGCTTCCATAATAATGAAACATACTCCCTCTGAATGGGTATTTTAGACCACATACTTTCTTAACCTATCCACCTTCAGTTTTGAGTTTCAACGCGGAAACGCAAGTAACAATGTCAGGACGATAGCAATAGCTGTTTCAGGTCATTGTGGATTGTAGGCGAAAGTTAAAAAAAGTGTCAGGTTTGCTAAGCTTTCGAACAATAGCATTTTGCTGCATGTAGAACTTGAAATGTAGAGCGTAAAGTCATTTTATCCTGCTAAGAGATCTTGCTGAAATGATCTGGAGACTACGAAATTTTCTAGGCCTCTTATTTTATTAGCAAGTAATACCTTTTCTTCTTTCCTTAGGAACTAATTTTTACGCTATCTAGAGCCAATACTGAAGACAATGACACATATTAATATCTACACCATGCCGCCATTAAGTATATGAAAAAGACCCAACTCCACTTGATTAACAACCATAAAAAATATTTGATTTTTCAAAACAATATTATTATCTTACGTAAGTTTTGTAGTTACATATACCCGCCACTCAGTAAATTATAGAAATGAAGATCTAAATTAAGATATTCTCTACATTTACTTACATAACCTCAAAACGTTTCACTTTCATGTCATCAATATAGCATCAATATTATGTACAATTAATGAAAAATAGACGCATCTTGACATTAACCATAATAACATGTAATTTCTAAAATGGTAATAATGTCATCAAACCACCTCAAGTTTCGTAGATTTTAATATCCAATGCACAGCTGTACTCAGAAAATTATACACTGCAGAATGAGACCTGTAAATTATTTTTAATAACTAATTGAATTTGAGCTCTAAATATGTCGGCAATCCTGCAGGCCTTCGTGTAATAGCCTATTGTTTATATAGTGTACGTTTTGTTTTGTTCTAAAATTCAATCAAATCGGCCGTGATTCATTAAAATTAGATCTCAAAACTGACAACAGATGGATTTTGGAAAATGGGAAAATTATGTAGTAAAATTGACACAGTCTACTATATGTAGTCGGGAAGCTTGAGGTGATTTTTTGCAAATCTCGTGATAAAGCGCTCCAAGCGGTTAGCAACTAGAAACAATAGGCTCTCCACGGTCGACTTTGGACTGTGTCGTATTTCCATCGAGTGCTAGCTCGTTGCGTATTTCACATTGATGCTTGTGAAATGTTCGTTATTGGTTGTAATGAAAATGTTAATTTCTAAAATACAATAATTGGAATAATAATATTTTACCAGACACGTAGAAAAATTAAGTTTGTTTTAACGACATTTATTGATCACGTTTTATTTCCAATTCTGGTGTGATTATTATTGCTTAACCTCATCTCACTTTGTTAACTACGTAAGCCTACACTACAAGTACCGGTACACGTAAGTTACTCCATTAATTCATATTTCCATTATTATTGTTGTAAAGGGAAATGCAAATTAATATTTATTGGTTTCATAGTTAATTATCGCTATAATCTTGAATGAGTGAAGCGATTATAGTAAATTTCAGTTCGTTTTGCACAAACAAAAATAATATTAACCTATTTCTTGCAGGTATCTTCGAGTTTATGGTGGAATTTAATATACTTCATTAAAATAATAAATTAACTTTATGCATTTAATATTTCAGTAATGGAAGGAAGGTGTTAATATTTCCAAAAGAACACAACGAAAGTGTAACATATTTCGTCGTCTACTAGGAGAGATATCTGCTATGATGAGGCGATAGGAGCGATCCTAGTGGTGGGCAACTATCCATGTTTGCATTTTTACTACATATTGAGCTTCGCGACTGTATATAGTAGACTGTGATATCACTGAAAACTACTCTTTTTCCGAAAAACTTTGAATGCCAGGCATGAAAATGAGAGGTCACTCATTAAAATCCGTTCAACCGTTTTCCCGTAATTTCCATTACCATTTCAAATTATATATATAGATATATTCTTACATGAGAAACCTCGCCTCCTCTATTGACTTTGGTGTATTGTATTCCATGACTATGCTATTAACGGAGATAATACAATGCTACGAAGGAGAAGGACTAGTAGATCGGATCCTGGTATAACACAGAAGGTTGGTTAAGAGCACTCAGAGCGATGAGCTGAGGGGGTCCCGAGTTCGACTCGCAATGCCGAAACGAATTTTTCTCCTTCAATAGGATATCATAGGAGATGCTCAATATGAGTTCCATTCATTGTACCTGTTAGGGAATCACACCTTGTTACTTTCTGTTTACTGCATTATCGATACGATACTGTACACCCAATGACAGAGAAGCAAACCGTACACATACGCTGGTTTTAAAATACCAACATAAAGCCCTTGTTTCGTACATCATGCAATTTTAAATTCGAGTTTATTATATCCAACTTATATTCTTTTTCTGTGAATAATATAACCTCACGGAATATTGAACACCATTTCAAAATGGAAATGACTTGGAGCATCTACTTCGATGTTGATGAAATATGGTACTTCGGTTATTAATTTTCGCACCTTACTTACATACTGGCTTTTAATTAACCCGGAGGTTCATTGCCGCCCTCACATAAGCCCGCCAATGGTCCCTATCCTAAGCAAGGTTAATCCAGTCTCTATCATCATATCCCACCTCCCTCAAATCCATTTTAATATCTTCCCATCTACGTCTTGCCTTTCCCTAAGGTCTTTTTCCCCTCCAGCCTCCTAACTAACACTCTATACGCATTTCTGGATTCGTGTATACGTGCTACATGCTCTGCCCATCTCAAACGTCTGGATTTAATGTTCCTAATTATGTCAGGTGAAGAATACAATGCGTGCAGTTCTGTGTTGTGTAACTTTCTCCATTCTCCTGTAACTTAATCCCTCTTAGCACCAAATATTTTCCTAAGAATCTTATTCTCAAACACCCTTAATCTATGTTCCTCTCTCAAAGTGAGAGTCCAAGTTTCACAACCATACAGAACAACCGGTAATATAACTGTTTTATAAATTCTAACTTTCAGATTTTTTGACAGCAGACTGGATGATAAAAGCTTCTCAACCGAATAATAACAAGCATTTCCCAGATTTATTCTACGATTAATTTCCTCCCGAGTATCATTTATACTTGTTACTGTTGCTCACAGGTATTTGAATGATCTATTATAAATATTTCTTTAATGAATATCACCACCTCTCAAAACATTGACTGCTTTCGTAAATATCTTCTATAAATTAACACAAAGAGACTTGTTGTTTTTGTTGTTGTTTAGTCTACAGTTCGAAGACAGGTAGGGGCCCCACAAGTGACACCAACAAGGCATCACTCATTAGGCAACTAACCAAGGAGATAATGGACTATGGTGGCCAGTTTCTTTCTCATTCCATTGCATACATCGCTAACTAGTACCATATTACACTAATCAGATTTCAGATGTATACATACAAATTATTGTTCTTCCTCTGACATATCGTCAAATGAGATGTACTGCTTGATAATAGATGTACATATCAGCCAGAACCTCAGAAGTGGCCAAGTCTTTGATGGTTGAAATTTTTACTGCCCTGTTAGCGTTTCACCTGACGCACCTTATTCTCTATTATTATTTCATTAAGCGTATACGTCTAAACATATTAAGTATTATGCGGATTGCATATTTTTAATAAACTATTACGTGAATAAAATAATGACATTTTATCATGGCTTGTAAGTAAAGAACTAATGCATAAAATATTACTGCGTCCACCGCCGTAGCTCAGGGCGCAGGTTCATTGCCGCCCTCACATAAGCCCGCCATCAGTCCCTATCCTGAACAGAGTTAATCTAGTCTATACCATCATATCCCACCTCCTTCAAATACGTTTTTATGTTACCCTCCCATCTACGTCTCGGCATCCCCAAAGATCTCATTCCAGCCTCCCAACTAACACTCTATATGTATTTCTCGTACGTGCTACACACCTTGCCCATCTCAAACATCTGGATTTAATGTTCCTAATTATGTCAGGTGAAGAATAAAATGCGTGCAGTTCTGTGTTGTGTAACTTTCTCCATTCTCTTGCAACTTCATCCCTCTTAGCCCCAAATATTTTCCTACGCACCTTATTCTCAAACACCCTTAACCTCTGTTCCTCTCTCAAAGTAAGAGTCCAAGTTTCATAACCATGTATAAAACGTCAGGTAATATAACTGTTTTATAAATTCTAACTTTCAGATTTTTCGACAGCAGACTGGATGATAAAAGCTTCTCAACCGAATAATAACAGGCATTTCCCATATTTATTCTGCGTTTAATTTTCTCCCGAGTGTCGTTTATATTAATTGTTACTCTTGCTCCAGATATTTGAATGTTCTACCTTTTCAAACGATAAATTCCCAAATTTTATATTTTCATTTGGTACTATGTTCTGGTCACGATACATAATTATATACTTAGTCTTTTCGGGATTTACTTCCAAACCTATCTCTTTACTTGCTTCAAGTAAAAGTTCCTAACATATTCACGTCATCCGCATAGACAAGCAGCTGATGTAACCCGTTCAATTCCAAACCCTCTCTGTTATCCTGGACTTTCCAAATGCATAATCTAGATCAGCGGTGACCAAAACTCGAACGGCAGTGATTACACGCGAGAGACAGTCTAAGAAGTAAGGAGACGGGGGAGAGGTACTTGGCATGAAAACTACAAGCAGTGGTGGTTCGTGTACTGACATTGAGTTCATCTACCCCGCGAATAAAAATAGCAAGCTTTGCTGTATCAGTAATATCACAACTGTTATCAAGAACCAATAAGAAATACATACAAATTTTCTTGCTTTTTTTTTTAGTATTCCTCACTGAACATAATCCTGAATTCACTTTTGGATATTTAGTCGAGAAATACGCAGTTTTTGAAAATTAATTAACAATCTTCAAACCATCAACACTCCCACATACACAGAGACATATACAATTCTTCCATATACACACATCTTAATTAAACACAGTAATACAACAACGATATGCATTATGAAAGATTTTTTAGATCTAAAGGATCAAGGATAACCACTATTTGCATCGAAACTAGACAACATTTATATTACAATCAAGCAAAGTACTCTATATGAATGATAATTCATAAGCACATCACAATCTACCTACAACATCGATTACTGCAAACTTCGATATGATACACAGTTCTCCAAGACGTGTCATTTTCTAAACATTGAAAACTTTTAACCCAAGATTTTATCCATTTATTCATTTTAACATGATCATAATTTGGATAACATTATTTGATAAATATGTATTATAATGTAACACGAGTTATATGTACACACAATTCCAATTTTAATCATATTTGAATTTACACTACATTGAAATTCATCATTTTATCATTTCTTGTTACAATTAGTATACGTATAACTCATGAAATTTTATCACCATGTATCACACACTGTTCGTATTTGCTTTTTATAAATCTAATTTAATCTTAGTTCAGATCACAAAATTTTAATATATCTGATGATGTCCCACAAGGCGAAAACGTTTATATGCCTTATATTCATGTAGCAAATAAACTTTTGCAGATAGTTGTGTCTTTGATTGAAATTTATAACATTATTTTATGATATTACTAGACACATCTGAAATATAAATGAACTGTAAATTAACAACTTTCATTGGACAAATTATTTCAGCCACCTTGATCTTTACGCTTTTATAAAACTCTCCTCCGTTGGAAGGCTTAAGAGAACGAACTATTTCGTTCGACGCTAGATAGCTGCTTCCTTACATTTATTTATGTCATCTTTCTCTTCATGACGATGATTGAAGTCCTATTTCAATTCTTGCAGTTTAATAACTCACTTCATTACTACACTAGAACGTAATATTCAGTCAGTTTGTCTATATTATAATTATTATTATCGTCATTATTATTATTATTAATATTATTATTAAATCAATAACTGATAAATAACCGATAACAGTCATCAAAATATTGAAGAAAGAAATTAAAATGGATATACAGCGTAGTAATTAGTTTATAATTCAAGGGAAGATGTAGGCCTATAGGCTATATTGAGGTACGTACATAAGAATTATGGTAACAGTTGTTGATTAATAATCTATACTAATAATAAATCTGTAGCCGAAATTTTTCTGGTAATTTTCGATTTTCCAAAAATAATTGGTCCTAACATATATAATTAACCACCCTGAAACCGAAAATCGCTTTTTTGAAATTTTTGTTTGTATCTCTGTCTGTCTGTCTGTCTGTCAGTAAGTTTGTTACCTTTTCACGCGATAATGGCTGAACCGATTTACATGAAAATGGAATATAAATTAAGTTCTTTGTAACTTAGATTTTAGGCTATATGGCATTCAAAATACATTATTTAAAAGGGGAGTTATAAGGGGCCTGAATTAAATAAATCCAAATATCTCGCTTTTTATTGATTTCTGTGAAAAATGTTACATAACAAACGTTTCTTTAAAAATTATTTGCGATAAGTTTTATTCCTTGAAAAACTTTGATAGGACTGATATTTAATGAGATAAATGAGTTTTAAATTTAAAATAACTGCCATCTAAGGCCGTGTAATGAATTAAAAAACAAATGACTTCGTCTATAAGGGGCCTTGGACAGCAACAATCGAAAGCTATGAAAGATAGCCTACAGACAATGTTTCTGTGTTTGTATGAAGTAATATCGGAAGCTAAATTAACCGATTTGTATAATTAATTATTATTTCACCATTGGAAAGTGTAGTTTCTCTAGATGAACATAATGCTATAATGTTATTACAGTAACTTCTGATATGATATAATATAATATAATATAATATAATATAATATAATATAATATAATATAATATAATATAATATAATATAATATAATATAATGCAATGTAATGTCATATAATATAATATAATATAATATAATATAATATAATATAATATAATATAATACACTACGTAATATTATATAATATAATTTAAGTTATTTGAAGGGTTCACAACCATAGTGGGCCAAGCGCCATTTATTGAATACGTAGAAACATGGGTTAAAATTAAGTTATTACCATAATTCAATGGAAACCTATAACAAGTAAAATAAAATATACACATTAAATCTAAATGATGTCAATCTTCATTAAACTATGGTTGCATGTAATAAAAATTAAGAAACGGGTTAAAGGAATTGTCATTGCACCAAATGAGTGTCTCTGGACCAAAATGATCGCATTTTAATTATTTGAATACAATTTAAATTAAGTAACATATTAAACGATTTATCCTTCTATCAAACACGAATGTTCCCTGGATCAAATGTCCTATTTTAATTATGTAATTACTTTATATTTATTTCTAACGGGTGCAGCGGAGCGCACGGGAACGGCTAGTAATAATAATAATAATAATAATAATAATAATAATAATAATAATAAAACCTGTTATGCCTGTGTATTCAGCGTAATGCCCTGTAATGTTGCTTCTATATGCTACTACTAATTGAACCGTTGAGCAAAGCAACATATTACATTTTCTCCTACAGAACAGCGAATAAATTCCTCTTCCCATTCTGTACGAAATCTTCTGTTCCTGCTAGAGACAGAGGGTTTGTAGAGCGACATGTTACCGACACTGCTTACCTTCAGCACGTGAGCCAGTCAGAGTATGATTGTCTTTGATTGCACGATGTAATTACGATACCCAGTTTTTTCACCGCTGTTCTAGAACAAAGTTAAAAAGTAAAGGTGATAGTGCATTTCCTTGCTTCAGCTTACAGTTAATTGGAAAATATCCGGCAGAAACTGGCCTATACTGACTCAGCTGTACGTTTCACTGAGACACATTTTAATTATTCGAACTAGTTTCTTGGGAATACCAAATTCAATAAGAATATCATATAAAACTTCTCTCTTAAACAAGTCATATATTTTTTTAATCTATGAATAACTGATGTACTGTGCCCTTGTATTAAGAAATAATACTTTACTAAAATGTAGATGACTGAAAGAAAGAAAAAAATGATATTCTCAGGAAGAAGGAGAGAGAGAGCTGTATCTGCAAGAAGACACAAGTTGAGTTAAATGTATGTATGCTATTTTGTAAAACGTAATATATTCGTAGAACTGAGGCACCAGTGCACTTGGTTCCTGCTGGCTGTGTGTTGAATGAAGACTTTTTCTAAATTACGTGATCTAACCGAATAAATATTTCACCCTAGCTGTCATACTTTTCAGGGATCATATGTTAGACGCTTCTGAGGGAAGCATGTCTCAACATTTACTCCCATCACATCGCCTCGAACCAACACAAATTCCTATTTTCAACCCTATCATTGTTGTTTTTCGTTCTCGCGCTCAGCTATCTCCCTCCCTCCACCCCACATCTCACACCCCCGCTACATAACAACTTCTCCATCCTTGTCCCTTACTTTCTCTTTGTATTTTCATCCTCTCTCCACTTCCAATTCTTTATTTGCTCCTTTTCTCCCGACCGCCCTTCACATTCCTTGCGGGATGGGTATGCTCAGTAAATAAATCCCCTGCCACTTCACTACCCTCTGACCTGTCAAAATGACCTCAATTTATCCGCCACCAGCCATGTATAAAGGAACAAGCCCCAAGATAAAAGCAAGTGGAAGAAAAGAATACATATATACAGCAAAAGCTTCTAAAGGGCCCACTTATACCGAAAATAAAGCTTACGTTGATTTATGTTGCAATATTTTTGTGTAGCGATATAAAGCATGAAATGAAGTTATGCGATTCACTTGCCGAAAATGTATGTTAGTAGAGCTGAGGAAATGACTGCCCTCCTGGCGTTGAAGCCATCCCATATAATGAGCAGCCGACGGCCTTCCATGACAAAGCTGCATGCAATTCATGATCTCTCAACGTAGTCTATATGTGGCAGAGATCTTTGGCTTCATTTCTTTGAACGTCAACATTCTAGACATATTTCTTTTTAAGTCCTAAAGTAGTTTACTCCGTACTCAGAATATTCAAAATTTTTGCTATCCTGTTTTAATACTTATGAACAAAGCTCGGAACTTGGGGACTTGTGTGTCGTGTGCATGAGTAAGGTTGCAGGTACAACGTGCACAAAGCTCAAGCTGCAAGTGCTCAGGGACAGTCGTGTGTACTAAGAAAGTGGTCACATCGAATGACAGGAAGACGGACGAAGAAACTTCGTCATGCCAAAGCCAGTGATATTCAGAGAATTACAGGTAAACGGCCTGTTCGAGGAATTGGAAAATACGTGTTATTCGAATGGGTATATTATAGAAGTTAGAAAATACATTTCTTTAAATTTTAGGTATAAAATTTCTTGGAGGAATTCGGAGGAGATACATTATTTTCTTCGAATGGAGAGTTTATATTTTGTAAATTGTGCGACACAAAACTGGACGCTGGAAACGGGCATTCATTGAAAGATTAATTTGGTGGGAAATTTGTCCGTAGCCAAGGCTCAAGTCGTAGAAAACCTGCCCCAGTAGTGACATACAAATTGAAAACTATTTTCGAGAAAAATGTAGGATATACTTATCTTTCTCAGATACGAAATCAGCTAGCAACTGCTGAAAATCGAACAGAGAACAGTGACAGTGAAAACATTCAGTATTTTAAGTTTGCTTCCGTCACAGTTTTTTTTTCGTTTCAAATCATATTTAACTAACAGGCGAAGAAGTTATGGGTTCGAAAATCTTCAAATGTACGTAGTCATACACTTTAATAAAATGTGCAGAGCAGAACAGTAAATTTGATATATTGCTCATGTTTATTTTTATTATATATATGCTACAAAATTACGTATTTCAACCTACCATAATACTACTAATATATTGTTCCAGCCAGAAACCACTTTTATAGCAGACCTGACAGTACCTCCGTGCTGGAAGTGGGAGTTTGTTGACATTGAAGTCCGGTCGCTTAGCCACGTGCAAAGACACAAGTCCCCAAGTTCCGAGATTTGCTTATGAAGACGTTGAAGTTTTACATAAAGCGATATGGGAGGCCGCATGTTATGGCTCCCACAATGAAGTTTTTTACTTTACCCTTATCCAGTTATAGATGATATTGTAAACTAGCTTCGCTGCACTTCTTATAAATAAATATCATTCACTTAAATCTGTTATACGTGGTACAGTCATTAAGTTCTGACACTGAAGGGTAGGCACCCACAAGAATCTGGATGTCTCAGAAGTTGCCGCGTGATACGGCGTACACTTAAACAGATCGACATCCTCCCTCAATATAGTCGCCGTTGGCCGCTATGCACGTCTGCCAACGTTGGTGTAGCTGCTGGAAACACCGCTGAAAGATGTTGACAGGAAGATGCCGTACGGCTTCTCTTGTGGCAGTCATGACCTTTTCGGCCGCATAAAAATTACGCCCACGTAGGATTGATTTCATGAGGGGAAAGAGAAAAAAAATCACATGGTGCGAGATCAGGTGAGTACGGAGGGTGTGGCAAAACAGCGACCTGTTGCCTTGCAAGTTCCTCTTGGACAATGATGGAGCGATATGCAGGGGCGTTGTCGTGTAGCAACAGCCAATTCTTCCTATGCCAAAGCTCAGGACGCTTACGACGAATTGAATTGCGTAAACGGCCAAGAATCTCTTTGTAGAGGATCTTGTCTACAGTTGCACCTTGTGGGATGAATTCTATGTGAACAATTCCATTTGAATAAAAAAAACTGTCAAAGCATCACCTTGCCTTTTGACCTGTCTTGTTGCGGATTTTTCTGTCGTGGAAATAATGGCGTTTTCCAGGTGGCGGATTGTCGCTTCAGTTGCGGATCGTAAAGGAAACACCATGTTTCGTCTCCAGTTATGATCGGTTATAGCAGTTCCGCCTAATTTCTGACAGAACGTGACGTTTGCCCGTTGCTCCAACTGCAACATACTCGAGTTCCGACGCACGCATTCAAATCACCGTCACAACAAAGACCGTAGTTCTGCTTACACTATATGCACGTAACTGTATGATGCTGGGACGAGAGACTAACTGACAAGGTACCATATCACGGCGCCATCTATCCGTTCTGGTGCACCACACCGCCACTATGCCCTCAGTCTCAGAACTTAATGAATGTACCACGTATTTCCAAATACAGCTTTGTTATTGTTAGTTAATAATTAATTTATTATCAATTATAAATCACTTGTTCATGAATTACTTCCAAAGTTGTATTTAGAACTATGAATGTAACTGTTATTACCATGCAATGGGTTCTGGAGTTGTTCGATTAATTCTACTTTTAAGCTTGGTATTATGTTAGACCTAACAGCGTCTTAAATAGAATTTATTTGTAAGAACTGAAGGTTGTTACTCTCAGCTGGAAGAACGCTTTGTCAACAAACGATACCTTTTGAAATAAGGTTTGAACAGCCCTATATTATTTAAAACGTGTGTTGATAACGGATGTACTACTATAAGCACATACCTAAGTTTTTAATTGGTTGTGGAGGTTCTTAAATCTCAGGAAGAAAAACTTTTCCAGCAGCGCAACGTATTCCAGACTAATTTACAAACATGTTAAACGAATTATTCTTGCAACGAAAACGGATGCTCCCTAGACCAAATAGTCGTATTTCAATCATGTAATTACTTCATAGTTTCATCTGGTATTGCACGACGTTATGACTGAAATATCTATGTTGTTAATTGCTTTATGCTCGACCATGCCGAAATGTAGTAATTATACATCTGGTAGCAGTCCTTTAATGCATGTCATTAAAGTACACCTACTCATTAAGGGTCAGGTCTTTCAGCCAATGACGACTCAGGTTACAACTGTTCAGCCAATGACAGGTCAGCTTCCTACCGTTATAAAACCGCAAGTATCGATTATTCTCGGATATGCAATCGAAAGAGAATTAGCGAAAAGTCACGGAGGCTGGAAATCCAATACTGTCGCAGAAGGTTATGTTCTGTTACTGTAATAATTAGCGTTAATTGTAAATAATATTCAAATAAATTCAGTTTCTGAACTCGTTTTTCAATGTCGAATTCAATAATCAAGGTTATAATATTATAATATTATCAAGTTTAACAAGATTACATAAAGGTCAATGACATTATTGTTCCTTGGAAAAATTCAATACTTTCGCGTCTGCGCACATCTCACAATTCACGACCTAGAACAAGGTCACTTCCGATCTTGTCAGATACAAATAAAATGTATACATCTGAATACCGGTAATTTCAAGTTAGAAATATGGTCGAGCATAAAAAGTAGTATGAAACTCGCCTATAATGGTAATTAAGAAGCTCGTATGAAAATTATGAAACTCGCTCGCGCTCGTTTCATAAATATCCATACTCACTTCTTAATTACTATAATTATAGGCTCGTTGCATAATGTACTATTTATTGTAACATTTGGCCGTAACTGACCGAATAAGTATATAAGATCTCGCGCTCAGAAGGGTGGAGTTCGTGGTTTGAGATGGCCTACAAACCACAAGTCATGCTGAAGATGTTGGTTTGTTAATTATTCAATATGGAGTCTTGTGCACTACATAGAACTGTTACCTATTGAGTATACATTACCATAGCTCACCGAAATACGTAATTAAGCAATAAAAATATGTACTGTTATGTTACTGAATAATTAATACTTAATATGTGCCGAGTGTATATTTGTAAAAATTATTCCATCTCTGGTTTTCATTCTTTGATAAGAAACGCAACGTAAATCAGACATCAAATTTCAGTACGGTACCTCCAAATAGCATTAAATTTAACTGCAGTACATATAGGCTAGCTAATTATTAGTTTCGACAGTATATTACAAAGTTTTCTGTGTGTAAGGCCCTGTTTAGTCCTACCTTATATGCATTTGTGTCTAGTCCTCGATTCACTGATAAGCTTCTGTAATGACATAAAGCCTACGTCCATCTAAAGGAACTACATTTTCCAATGATGAAAGAATTATTTAAATCTATTAAATATTTTCTTGAGATTGCCTCATACAAACACACAAACACTCTCTCTTTATAATATAATAATATTTAGTATATTATAAACATATATCGGATTATCCTATATTAATCCGAGTCCACACCTGTGGAGTAACGGTCAGCGCATCTGGCCGCGAAACCAGGTGGCCCAGGTTCGAATCCCGGTCGGGGCAAGTTACGTGGTTGAGGTTTTTTCCGGGGTTTTCCCTCAACCCTATATGAGCAAATGCTGGGTAACTTTCGGTGCTGGAACCCGTACTCATTTCACCGACATTATCACCTTCATTTCATTCAGACGCTAAATAACCTAGATGTTGATACAGCGTCGTAAAATAACCCAATAAAATAAAAAAAATATTAATCCGATTGTTGTACATGGACTCCAAAGCTGCCTTAAATAAATGAAGAGTCATTTTTTATCTTTATCATTTTGTACTTCGGTACATCATAATAATATCAGTCCTATCAAAATTTTGCATAGAATAAAATATATCGGAAAACGTTTTAAAGAAATTTTGTTATGTAATATTTTTCATAAAAATCATTAATAAGCGAGATATTCAATTTAATTCAAGTCCCCTTATAGCCCCCCTTTCAAATAAAGTGTTTTGAAAGACATATATCCTAAAATCCAAGTTACAAGAAACTTAATTTATATTCCAATTTTCATATAAATCAGTTGAGCCATTATCGCGTGAAAAAGTAGCAAACATTCAGACTGACGGACAGACATACAAACAAAAATGTCAAAAAAGCTATTTTTGGTCTCAGGATGATTAATTAACATGTTAACACCAATTACTTTTGGAAAAACGAAAATTACCAGAAAAATTTTGGTTACAGATTTATTATTAGTATTCATGAGAAACATATATTTCTTCATTTTGAGTCTGTATTCAATAGTCTTTATTATTTTGTAGGCTTTGTCATTTTTAATACCATTTTTAAAAAGTTGCTGAATTCATTGATCGATAACTTTTGAAGAATTTTTCTTCAACAATCCCGCATTCAAATCTAACATTTTAAAGAAAAGACTGCTCTAACTTGAGATATTGTTTACAAAAAATAACAAAGCGTTTCAAAGTCAGAGACATCTTTACTGAAAAGCAATAAAGTGTCTTCGATTTGGGAACAGATATTTTCTAGTCAAATGAAAAACGGTTAGCAATAACCCCCTTTTAAAATTTGTCTTCCTCATTGAATATACTGTATATCATATATTTATTAGCAATCTAGATTGAAGTATAGCGATTAGTTATTTCTTCATATACAATTCCTTTTAACGTTTTTGCAATTTCATTACAAATGTTTCAAGATAATACGTTAATAATATGGTAGTTTATAATTTGAGGTACCGGCATAGCTCAGTCCTTGAGTCGCTCGCCTGCGGATCCGAAATTGCGCTCAGGTGTGGATTTTATTTTATTGGGTTATTTTACGACGCTGTATCAACATCTAGATTATTTAGCGTCTGAATGAAATGAAGGTGATAATGCCGGTGAAATGAGTCCGGGGTCCAGCACCGAAAGTTACCCAGCAGGAGTGGATTCAATTCCAGCTTGAGCTGATTACCTGGTTGAGTTTATTCCGTGATTTCCCCAACTGTAAGACGAATGTCAGGTAATCTGTGGCGAATCCTCGACCTCATCTCGCCAAATACCATCTCGCTATCACCAATCCCATCGACGCTAAATAAGCGAGTATTTGATACAGCATCTTTAAATAACCAACTAAATGAGTTTGTACTTTACTTTTTCTCAAAAATTTTATTTGTGAGGAATGAGCTTATATTTTTTGTAAATTGTTTTTAAGTTATTACGTTGTTGATTGTTGTTCAGTGCGATTATGTTTTTAAAACAAGTGACTCTCCGGAACTTACTTATAACCGTTTTTTCTTTCGAAATGAATCATGTCATTCTATAAAATTAATTATAGAAGATTTATAATGTTAAATATAAAATTTTCTGAACTCATATGTATAGTATTGGTAGCTACATTCGCTGATGAAACTGCTATTCTTGCTTCACTTGAAGGTCAGTCAACAGCATCTGAAAATTTGCAGAATGAATTGAAAGAAACAGAAGACTGGCTATCTAAATGGAGAATACAAGGGAATGATAACAAATTAGTTCATGTTATCTTTGGAACCAGAACTGAAAACTGTCCTGTAACACTTTACAAAAAAGAACTTCGCAAAGAGGACGATGTTAAATATTTAGATATGCTTTTAGATCGCCGATTAACGTGGCGTAAACGTATTGAAATTAAACGCAAAAAATTAAATTTTAAATACGTCACAGTCTATTGGTTATTGGGACCTAAATCAAATCTGTCATTACAAAATGAACTTGTTTTTCGTAAAATTACATTGAAACCAATCTAGTGTTCATAAATGATCTTCTCCCCTAATAAAATATGACATCATCCCATATTATTTGCAGATGACACAAGTATAGTAATTACAGCCAATAACTCCAACAATTCCAATCTTCAACAGAGGCAGTTCTCTAAATATGTGGTTCGTTATCAGCCACTAAATTAGTATTAAATTATTGTAAAAAAATCGCAATCCAATTTAAATCCAGCTCAAATTCACCCCGCAAATTTGAAGCGCAATAATTAACAACAGGTCTCTAACAGAAACAACAACCAATTAATTGGCTTACAATCGATAATGTGTTAAATTGAAAAAATCATATTAAAAAAATTACGTCCAAACTAAATTCAGCTTGTTTTGCAATTAGATCTATGCAAGAGATAGTAAATATCAATACCTTAAAAACAATATAACTAACTTTGCGTACTTCAACTCGGTAATGAGTTTTGGAATGATATTCTGGGGAAATTGTACAGATAGTAACAGTATATTCCTATTAAAAAAGAGCAATTAGAATAATAATAGGTGCCAAATCTTGGGAATCGTGTAGGACTATTTTTAAAAAACTACAAATAATGCCCATGGCTTTCCAGTATATTTGTTCATTTTCCATCGTGAAAAATTGTAATCAACAATTCAAAGCATAAATACTCGTCAAAAATGACATTCTTACTCCATTTGCAAGTTTATCGCGTTATCAAGAAGGAGTGCGTTATATGGCAGTAAAAATTGTTAATAGCCTCACTATCGATATAAAAAATGAAACTCAAAACATAAGATTATTTAGGGCAAATTAAAGAAGTACCTAATTTCTCACGCCTTCTATTCTGTAGGTGAATTCATGATATTCAAGAAGGCTGCATGAATAGGCTATTTCTGTTTTGTATTAAGTATTGATACAATCCGTTGTGTTATGCTAGTACTGTATGTTGTAAAACTCTTCTGTATATATTTCAACTAGACTCTGACTATAATTAAGATTTTGTAGAACTATTAAGAGCTTTTTGATATGTTCCATATTCTAGCTGTGAAGCGATGTACTAATACTATGGAATGTAAATATAATACAATACAATACAATACAATACGATATCCAACTGTGGGGAGCCACTAGCAACTCTAACATTGAAACACTGCAGAGGTATCAGTATAAAATTTTGTTCCGTTGTCACTGCACCATGATAATATGTCCATATTGTCGTCGTTCATTAAGACAAAAAGATTTCAACTGTGAATGAAGAAATCTCTGTCTTCAGAGAAAATTCCTTCACCGATTAAATCAACATAGTAATAGTAAAAAATAAGAAGACTTTCTATTCATTTTCACTACTTACATCTATTCGAAACGTTTCTTTTTATAGCGTTGTCATGGTGAAAATCTCCACTCATGTCATATTACTTTATAATATTTATTTATTTTATATTCTAGACCATACTTTTCTCATTTATAATTAAAGTAATGTGTAATTAAAAATTCTGGGAAGCATTATCTTTAAGTATGAGAAGTATTGCTTTGATTCTAGCTTCTATAAAAATAGTGGGCTGTTTTGGCTGATCTTTGCAGTATATGCATGATATATACAGATACATATTAAAAATCTATCATGTTTGTATGTACTGGAGTGTGTCCCACGCTGTAATACGCATATTAAGGTCTATTGACGCACCTCTGTTTGTGGCACACAGTTATCTGGGGATGTAATGCACTGAAATTAGGGAACCGATGTACAATATGGAAAAAACACAGCGTGTAAAAACATAGGCCACTAAAACACACAATTTAGAGCAACTTATATGACATTTTACCCCCACTGGGTTGGTTAATGGTTAATTCAGTATCTCAAACCGTGCATTGCTAATCACATAACCACAACTGCAATGGGTACCGCAAACGTAATTGGAAGACTGTTTACTATTTCATTAGCAAAGTTGAACAGTGAACGATGTTACCTTGTTTTTGTGCTACGTATTGAGTATAATATTATAGTTCATAAGTTAGCCGTAATGTTTAATTTTACAAAATAATGTAAACTCTCGAACTGAGTGCTCCCTTTTCAATTTCATCTTGCAATTTTGTGAAGAGTATAATATGTTATAGTTGTATTATTCCGGAAATCTCTAACAGAATGTTTAAAATTCGTAAAGTCTTCATTTTAATAACATCAACGAAGAATAGGCTAACGATTCCTATGTTTACTTTGTCTCCGATTCCGAAGTAAAATAATTGAGATTCATACAGATGAAATGAAATTAATTTTAACCGTGAAGGAATACACAATACATGACACATCAAGGAATTATGACATATGTAGGTCTATACATTTGAAGGGTTGATAGTAAAAACCGGACATATCCAAAATAAAAAACTGTCCCTCACGTTGCTCATACGATGTATTTTATACAGGTATCTCATATATCTACCAACTTTGGTAAAAAGTTTCACTGTTCTCATTTATATGGTTTCTTGGAGGGGGGGAAGCATTTGGACATATCCACTTTTTGCAGAAAATGTTATATGCGCACACATTAATTGACAAAAAGTATGTATTTTAAATCATGTTTCATTCATATTGTCAACTTTATCGGCATACAAATAAATACTTTATAAGGGTTTTATTAGACCAAAAAAATTTTGGAATGATTTCCTTAACAAGAAAAAAATATTATGTTTATATTTTTCTCGTTCTAAATGTGTGACCTTCACCGTTTGAATTTATAGCACGTCAGATATATCAAGTACCGAAATATAGTTATTCTAATAATAACAATACAGTAATCTATGCTCAATCAAAATATTATTATCATTATTATTATTATTATTATTATTATTATTATTATTGTTGTTGTTGTATCTATGAATATATTTATTCCCGCTGCAAATAGGTAAATACCCGGTGTAAAATCCTAATGCTCTATCTAAAACAAGGTGTCTCTCTTTGGGACATAATAATAGTAATAACAACAATAACTATGTTTGTATTATAAATTTTACTATTGTTCAGTTTTTGATGACAGGTATATAGTTTGTAACCATAAGTAATTTTGTTTTTTATTTTTTTTACTATCGCAAACCAACTATATAATAGGTGTTTTATTTGTAACTACGCCAATTCTGTGAATTATCTCATTAATATTGCTTAAAATTATGTATAAAATCACAAATTAATGTAATAATCTTGCAATTTCTCTACACCTTCGATTATAATTTCTAATTTTATTTCATTTTGTTTTAACTGAAAGTAATTATTGCATAACATATTTAGTATTGTTTAATGTCTCTTAATTAGTGTATTTATACTGTAACTATGATTCACACCTACTATTAATTCTTTAAAATTGTGTATTATCACTACATAATGTATTTCACATGTAACAAACTACAACCCTAATATACCAAAGGTAAAATAGGGTTTCAATATTTGGGTAACAATAATAATAATAATAATAATAATAATAATAATAATAATAATAATAATAATAAATACCCGGTGGCAGTGGTAACTATTTACACTCAATAATGACAATTACTAATAATAATAATAATAATAATAATAATAATAACCAGAATCCTAAATTAAATGAAGCACGATCACTTAAAATGGCATTTAAAGTAAATCTAATTTGTATATTAACCCTAAGTTCGAACTAAAACTCACGAGTGTGTTATATTCATACCTGCACAAGTACCTTTCAGCACTACACTCATTTATTATTATCGCTGTTTTCACATGTATTGGAATCAGTTTCCCAACATGATTTATATGTTCTTCACCTTTAACTTTGGCATTTCTTATTTTTTCTTCGTTTTTCTTCTTCTTCTTCTTCTTTGGCTATTTCATATTTAATCCGGTTCATTTTGATGATCATTAATTTGTAAAATAAAATATTTAACCAATAACGCCGGTAATCAGCTAATATGGCGATGAAACAAAGAATACAACACTAATGCAATCTTAATGACATTTTCTAACAAGAACCGAATAAGTTTGTGACTTGACGTCTTTTGCTAGAAGAACGTTGGACTAATCCGTTTCTTGCAGAAACGCTACATTTTCAAACACTCATTTCAATGGCACAAATTCGGTTTTTGTACAAACTTGTTATGTCAGTACATTCCGCTTGAAATGAAGTGAAGTGAACTGTACTATACTCAACATTTTTAATTTTTGGACTGTCCAATTTTTGCTCTCAATACTTCAATTTAAAATTGCAACTTGTCACAGTCTTGAAGTAATCTTTCATGTTAAAGGATGAAAGACAGTTTTTTCAAATAACTGATGAAAAAACAAAGAAAACGAGAGCAAAATGTAGGTAAGGACGAAAACAAACACACAAAAGCAAAAAATGGGCAATATTAATTTTCTCATTTTTGTCAATTACGAGAGCATCGAACAGAGATGAGAATTATGGTGTTTTCTAGGGTGTGATGGATTCCCACAGGTAGGGCCGACATCTTACTTATACTCATAGTCTCGTGAAGTATCAGCTTTGATATACCCCCAACGTAAGGGCCTTTCATGGTCTCTAATTGGACAGTTAACCTTTACTTTTTCTGGCGACATATGTTAGAAGGAGGAAGATCGGTGAAAGAGAGGGAAGAAAAGCAGAAGGAGTGAAAGAATTAGAAAATCGTAGCAGAAGGCGAAGTAGGATGAGATATAAAGGAAAGACAATAATTTGATGGCACAAGAAGAGAAAGAGAATTAGTAGATAAGAAACTGAGAGAATATGGCAGGGTAGGAGAAGGAGAAGAAAAAGAAGAAGAAGAAGAAGAAGAAGAAGAAGTCTGATAATTGGACAAGTAAGAATAAGGAAAAATAGTAGGTTGAGAAGTACAATAACGAAGAAGGTTAAATGGAGTTGCAAAGGAAAGAGTAAAAGCGGACAAGGAACTGTGGTAAAATAGGACAAATGTTTATATGACATTTTTTGCTCAGAATGTCTTCATAAATAAGCTCCTTAAGTGACGGTAAATCTTCGTGAATCACCCTGTATATATAATTTGTAATAAAGACACTTAGTTCACACTTCTCATGAATAAATGGATTAATAGAAAAACGTCTTCAGCTATAGGCCTATCTCTAAAAGTGTCTTTATTATGGTAGTATCTTAATTTCTTACAGAAATTTAATAGTACATTATGCAACGAGCCTATAATGAAGGTTATTAAGAAGTGAGTATGGATATGTATGAAACGAGCGCAACCGAGTTTCATAATTTTCATACGAGCTTCTTAATTACCATTATAGGCGAGTTTCATACGACTTTTTATGCTCGACCATATTTCTAACTTGATATTATTAATTTTATTGTGTCTGACCTGGAGCAATGTTCCATATGTTGTGAGATGTGCGCAGACGCGAAAGTATTGATTTCTTCCGAGGAACAGATGTCGACATTGACCTTGCTAGGCCATAAGAACCTACAGAGATAACATTGAAATTAAATTAGACATTGAAAAACGAGGTGACAAATTGAATTTATTTGAATATTATTTACAATTAACGCTAATTATTATAGTACAGAACATAACCTTCTGCGACAGTATTGGATTTCCAGCCTCCGTGACTTTTCGCTAATTCTCTTTCGATTGCATATCCGAGAATAATCGATACTTGCGGTTTTATAACGGTAGAAAGCTGACCTGTCATTGGCTGAACAGTTGTAACCTGAGTCGTCATTGGCTGAAAGACCTGACCTTTAATGAGTAGGTGTACTTTAATGACATGCATTAAAGGTCTGATACCAGGTGTATAATTACTACATTTCGGCATGGTCGAGCATAAACATTAAATTACAACCGAATAATATTAACTATTTTAAAGAATGGCTACATTCACAACTAACAAAATTTTATTAACAAAACATTTAGTCTCCATTTCTTTGATCGGTTATTTTCTCAAAACAAAGTTTTTTTTTTTTTACTGAGGTGGTTTTTCAGGAAGCTCCTCAATTTTGAAACAGAATATGACATTAATAAGGATAGCGAAAAAATAAAAAATTGGAAAATAAATGTTAGGACATGCTGAATAACTTACAAAAACTAAGAGGTAAATTTTTATTATTAACATAGCCTTAACAAGTGAAGTGTAACGATCAATTTGATAACTCTGAACGGAATAATTTAATACTTATTTTTAACGCTCGTAGGACGAAATACCGTTCTTAATGTAGGCCTAAACGCAGGAAATTAAATAATTAAATTGCACACCACTGTTACTGCCTACCTTCTAAAAATTAATTAATCCACATAGAATTAGGTTTTACAAAACTTACACTATTACCCTAGCATTGATACTGCTTGCTATTCTGAAGAGAGTGTTTCCATAGCAACGTGCCTGAGCTGCATCCGTGACAGTTGAATGTGGGTCACGCCACATGTTAGTCAAATAGATTATAGATGCATTTTCAGTCATGCGTAACACCTATTGTTCTCGGAAAACAGTTCTTGTG
Organism: Periplaneta americana; assembly: GCF_040183065.1. Classification (NCBI taxonomy): domain Eukaryota; kingdom Metazoa; phylum Arthropoda; class Insecta; order Blattodea; family Blattidae; genus Periplaneta; species Periplaneta americana. Next base: position 4,438,446 of record NC_091129.1, on the reverse strand, counting down.
CCGTTCTCATGAAACAGTTTTCCGCGGAGTAGGATATGATGTATTGGTTTCAACTACACATACCAATATACCGGGTTCAAACACGCAGAAGTTATTAACCAAAGTATAAACACATAATGCAAGTCACTAGCTTATACAGTACGAGGTACATTAATTTGTCCCTAAAATTACTGTTAGAATAAGCACAGGAGTAAAGAATTTCTTTCCGTATCATCACGAAACGAATTTTAAATGCTTAACGAGTGTTGATGTCTTAACACAGTGATGTCAAAGGAAGCGCATTTTTATGACGACGTCTTTCGCGGGCATCAAGCGCTAGGTATGGAAGGAGGAATGATTATGAATAAGCACCCTGTTGGATTAAGAAAACAGTGGTGCACAAATTTCACACGGAACGTGAAATTTTATGTCGTTATTTTTATATGGCTTCTTTCTGTTTGATATTTTTAAATTGTCTGTAAAACAAAAGTACTAATACCAATTTCTTAATATTGCACTTGTGTTTTAAATGTGAATAACATAATAATGAGTTAAGAAGGAATATTCACATGAACTTCATAGTAGTATAATTATACTGTATTAAGTGGATGGAACACATCATTCATAAAGAAAGTGATATTCCAAAGAAAGAGATTGTGACATGATAAGTTGGAATTTATATTGATAGTATCTTTAGCCTTATAAAAGTAATCAATAAACTAATCAAAACAATATTATAGTACAAAGCAAAGTTACCTAGGTATATGTTTTGACTGTACATAACAAAACTCTTATAGCATAATGCTTTTAAGGTGATATTGGTGCGCAACTTCCTATCATCAGAATATTAAATTATTTTCTCGAAATGTGCTGAAGCTATAGAGCTGACGTTTTTACAACACGTGGGCATATATCTTTTGTTTATGATGTAACAGTTAGTTGCTTTGTTAATTCATTTCCTTACAAACATTTCCCATGCGTATATTTTGGAAATTTTAAATACACTGTTTTTAGTAATACGTACAATATTTATGATATATTAGATTTACGAAGACATAGTTTCAGTACCTGTAAGGCTACTAAATAAACTTCTGAAAATTGAACTTTTCTGTACAAGAAGTTGATAAAGTATTCCTTTTGAATAAAAAAGCAAACTTCTGAAAAATGACTTTTAAAATTAAAACTTACATTCTTATAATGCACTTATACTTCTCAGACAAATCTAAAAATTACCATGGATACAGTTTTAATAAGTTCTCTTCTCTTCATCTATTGAATCAGTGCTGGCCATTCCTGAATATAGCTCGACCAAGCGGCATATATTACCTCTTTCGTCTGTCTCTTTCCTTTCCGCTGTAAAGCACTCAGGCTCTCCTGGGCTCTAAAGTGCGCGCTTGCGCCTATGGGCACCAGTTGACATGACTGTCTTAACACATGATTGCTAATGCTACTAGTGTTGATTATTTTATTTATGTTAGCTACAGTTTCATTTATGTTGTCGTTGGTGATTGTTTACTTTCAGTATTTAGTTTCTTAAATTCATAGTAATTTATAGAACTAGCAGCACAAGAAGTAATTTTTCGAAGGGGAAATATATAAACATCCAGTTCTATAATAGTTACCTAGATAACCTCATAAATCTATGGTAGGCCACGCTACCGCTTCCTCTTCTGCTGTCGATCTTAAGCCACTCACATCAACGTTTCCATTTTCTGACTTCATGTCAGTTACCTCACCTATGTAACTCTTGGCCTGCCCGGGCATCCTCTAAGGGCCGGTATTATAAATGCCGTTTAAACCTTACGTTCAGTTTAAACTCAACTTTTTGTTCTGCTTAGTATTATAAACCTTAACTACCAGTTAATCTTGACTTAACTTGAGTTTAACTTGATCGACAATCCTCTGCCGTTTAAACTGTAGTTCAAGAATCAACAGTGCAAGATGGCGGTTCCCGCTATACACATGGGTATTACAGATGTCTTGCAAGAACTTATAAATGGCGATGAGGTGATGATCAATATTACTGAACGACCACGGCAGCAAAATTTTTTTCGAACTAGAATGCACCACTCTGAAATATAAATGAACTTTAGTTTTAAAACAAATTCAGACTTTTGAAGCAGCTAACCTTCAGAATTAGATTTTATAGTCGTAACCTTATTTCAAAAAATTTAAACTCGGAAGCAGCATTCAACAAAAAGACGAGAAAATAAAACAAAATGTGTATTAGAGTTTGAATTTAAAGGCTATTTTATAAGACTATTACACTTTAAATACGTCATATTACTTTTGACCAATAAAACGGTACGGACGAACGTGTTTCAAAAGATCATGGCCATTTTCGCAAAATGTTATCGCTTCCCTGGCATTTGTTTAATTTTATCGCATTCCTAGCATTTGTTTAATTTTATCGCATCCCTAGCATTTGTTTAATTTTATCGCATCCCTATCATTTGTTTAATTTTATCGCATCCCTAGCATTTGTTTAATTTTATCGCATTCCTAGCATTTGTTTAATTTTATCGCATCCCTAGCGTTTGTTTAATTTTATCGCATCCCTAGCGTTTGTTTAATTTTATCGCATCCCTAGCATTTGTTTAATTTTATCGCATCCCTAGCATTTGTTTAATATTATCGCATTCCTAGCATTTGTTTAAATTTATCGCATTCCTAGCATTTGTTTAATTTTATCGCATCCCTAGCATTTGTTTAATATTATCGCATCCCTAGCATTTGTTTAATTTCATCGCATTCCTAGCATTTGTTTAATTTTATCGCATTCCTAGCATTTGTTTAATTTTATCGCATCCCTAGCATTTGTTTAATTTTATCGCATCCCTAGCATATGTTTCTTTGTTTTCCAACATTTCAAACTGCAAATTATTTACAGTACTATAAAACATGTTTTGCGATCGTAATTTGTTTCCCGCATAGACTGAATATGACGGCTTAGTTAAAAAAAATTGGTGGTGGTAACATTAATGAAATAGAATTTTAATAAGTCAATTAATATCTGTTTTATTGTATTAGAATACTTTATGTCTTCTAATCTTTATATACTTTTTCTTGTTTTTATTACGTCCCTAATATTTGTTTCTTTGTTTGCCAACATTTCAAACTGCAAATTCTTCACGATACTATAAAACATGTTTCTAATCGTCATTTGTTTACAGCATAGACAGTCAACTGAAAATGCCGGCTCCGTTCAAACGTTTTGGTGAAGCTAACATTAGTGAAATAGAATTTCAGGAAGTGAATTAATATTTTATTGTATTAGAGCACTTTATTTCTTCTAATCTTTATATACTTTCTCCTAATCATGTAATAGTCAATTAAATCCCACTCGAGTTTTGAATTTGTCTAGATAAATCAAAACCTCTAGTGAGAGTACTGTTGATAAAATATGTCCTTTTTATTTTTGAAAACATTTTCTAGAACCTCTCCATTAGTTACTTGTTCAGCCGAGGGTTTCTTTTCCCCTTTGGAAGATTTCGGGGGTGTCCCTATATCCATAAATATCTACCTAAGCCTATTGCGCATTATATTGTGTGTGGCAGCCAGTCTCGTGTTAAGATTTACTATGAAATACTGACTGTTTTATAAACACACTAATAATATTGTCTAATATTAGCGTCAGACTTGTCTCTATTTCAGGAATGTTGGGGATTATCTATCAATCATCTCTTTAGTCCTGTAAGTTCCAACTTTTCAGACTTAATTTAATATTTTTATTATTTTGGACATTATATTGTTTCCGGTTTGCAACCTCTATATGTATGTGTATTTAGTAGGTTATTTTACGACGCTTTATCAACAGCTTAGGTTATTTAGCGTCTGAATGAGATGAAGGTGATAATGCCGGTGAAATGAGTCCGGGGTCCAACACCGAAAGTTACCCAGCATTTGCTCTTATTTGGTTGAGGGAAAACCCCAGAAAAGACCTCAACCAGGTAACTTGCCCCGACCGGGAATCGAACCCGGGCCACCTGGTTTCGCGGCTAGACGCGCTAACCGTTACTCCACAGGTGTGAACTGTATCTGTGTGTGTGTGTATATATATATATATATATATATATATATATATATATATATATATATATATATAGTCAACAAAAGACATACAAGTAATGACATTGCTGCATACAGGTGCTCACCATAAGTATATTGCCACATACTGTTATCAAATCATGTACATGACATCGACGTCCTGACGCATTTATCCTTTAGGTACTCCCCTTAACTATAGCTCAACTTGTTTATCTTTATGGCTATTTAATTTCCCAGTTCTAAGTTTACACACATACATTATGTACATTATGTACGCCTTTCTCTCAGGAGTAATATTTTTTATTTAAACCGACGATAACTAGCCTATGGTAGGTAAATTCTTCTTAAATTAGGCTTGAATAGATCATATTATAAATTAAAATCTATATATATATAATTTGAACTGGTAATGGAAATTACGGGAAAACGGCTGAACGGATTTTAAAAAATGGCCCCTCATTTTGAAGCTTGGAACCCAATGTTTTTCGGAAAAGTAGTAGTTTTCAGTGAAATGTCAATTTTCCTACATAATTTTCCTATTTTCCAAAATCCATCTGTTGTCAGTTTTGAGAACTAATTTTTTTAATCACGGCCGATTTGATTGAATTTCAGAACAAAACACACACTACAATAAACAATAGGCTATTACACGAAGGCCATGACCTGCAGGATTACCGACATATTTAGAGCTCAATTCAATTTGTTATTAAAAAGTGATTCTGCAGTGTATAATTTTCTGAGTACAGCTGTGTATTGGATATTCAAATCTACGAAATTTGAGGTGGTTTGATGACATTGTTACCATTATAAATTAAATATCATTATAGTTAATATCATGATGCGTCTATTCTTCATTAATTGTACATAATATTGATGCTATATTGATGACATGAAAGTGAAACGTTTTGAGGTTATGTAAGTAAATGTAGAGAATATCTTAATTTAGATCTTCATTTCTATAATTTACTGAGTGGCTGCTATATGTAACTACAAAACTTAAGCAAGATAATAATATTGTTATTAAAAATCAACTATTTTTATACTTATTAACCCAGTGGGGTTGGGTCTTTTTCCATATAATTAATGGCGATGTAGTGTAGATATTGATGTGTGTCATTGTCTTCAGTATTGGCTCGAGAGAGCGCAAAAATAATAGTTCCTAAGGAAAGATAAAAAGGTATTACTTACTGATAAAATAAGAGGCATAGAAAATTTTGTAGTCTCCAGATCATTTCAGCAAGAACTCTTAGTAGGATAAAATGATTTTACGCTCTACATTTCAAGTTCTACATGCAGCAGCTATACGAAAATGCTATTATTCGAAAGCTTAGCAAACCTGACATTTTTTTTTTTAACTTTTGCCTACAATCCACAATGACCTGAAATAGCTACTGCTATCGTCCTGACATTGATACTTGCGTTTTCGCGTTGAAACTCAAAACTGAAGTTGGATAGGTTCAAGAAAAAGTATTTGTCCTAAAATAATCCATTCAGAGGGAGTATGTTTCATTATTATGGAAGCAAATAACTATCAAAAAACAAGTATTCTTCATTGAAAATAAATCTGAAAAATGTTAATTTGAACGTCTAACGAACTTAGTTTGCAGCAGCATTTGCTGCACAAGCCACTAGTATTCAATATATTTACTAGTATTTTCATTACGCAATGTCACTGCTCTCTGTATTGTCAAGGAAACAAAAATATAAAAACCTGAATATCAGGTACGACAAAACAGTAAACAAATGCACATCAGCTGCGACAAGATTGCACATGATGATGGCTTTGATTGTTACAACTCCACATATTTTCACGCTCCATTGGTGCTTGGTACACGATTGAAAAGCACATGAATCATACATAATTATGAGATTGGCTTGATCTTAGAACGTAGGCGGTAAAACAGTCTTAATAAAGCCCATCTCTATTTTGAGATTATTTTCCTTTGTGTCTTTGTGTCATCGATTCTAATTCGAAGTCAATGTGAAAGTAGATATCGCAATAAATATAATTTAAAGAATGGAACTCATGCTTTGATTCAATTAAATGAAGTCTTGTGACATCAATAATAAAATTAATATCATGAAGGTTTCAATAAAAGTCAGTGAGATGAAGGAAAAATATTCAGTTCATTAAATTACATAGGAGCTCTAAGTTATCAAGTGAACAAACAATGCCCAGGCTACTGATTCTCGAAACTGAAGTTCATCATAAGCCGCTTATGCATTTACGATTATAGAATCGCTTTTTGTTCAGAAAATATGACAGGAAATTTTTTTCCCTCCAGCTTTTATTTCTTTTGTTTTTATCTCTCTTTTATTCGCACCTATTTTATCTCTGTCTTCCTGGCATTCTTGCTTTCCAAGTTCCTCACGTCATTTCCCTTTTCGATTCTCATAAACTCTCATGCATTTTCCCCACGCCCCGACAGTCTATTTTTCTAGACTTTGTAGGAGGATTTGTGTTTCTTTGTCTGGTTCATCACGTACTTTAATCGAAAGAGTTTTCAGATGTAGGTAAGAAAAAATCGTAAACAGAATAAATAATTTTATATGAATTACATACTTACGTACTTTAATCGAAAGAGTTTTCAGATGTAGGTAAGAAAAAGTCGTGAACAGACTAAATAATTTTATATGAATTACATACTTACGTACTTTAATCGAAAGAGTTTTCAGGTGTAGGTAAGAAATAGTTTTAAACAGATTAAATAATTTTATATGAATTACATACTTGCGTACTTAAATCTAAATAGTTTTCAGATGTAGGTAAGAAAAAGTCGTAAACAGGTTAAATAATTTTATATGAATTACATTATATCTAGTAAACACATTCTTAATAAATAGGGTTCATAAACTCTGTTCAGCGACTACATTGGCAAGATGAAATGGATCGCAAATAAGGCACATAAATCTACCTGGGTCTAAAATTGTATCATGTGAAGGGATTTTAAAATGTCAGTACACATTTAGGGGGGGGGGGAGCAACAGTAACAAATATAAATGACACTCGGGAGGAAATTAAACGCAGAATAAATATGGGAAATGCGTGTTATTATTCGCTTGAGAAGCGTTTATCATCTAGTCTGCTGTCAAAAAATCTGAAAGTTAGAATTTATAAAACAGTTATATTACCGGTTGTTCTTTATGGTTGTGAAACTTGGACTCTCACACTGAGAGAGGAACATAGGTTAAGGGTGTTTGAGAATAAGGCGCTTAGGAAAATATTTGGGGCTAAGCGGGATGAAGTTACAGGAGAATGGAGAAAGTTACACAACGCAGAACTGCACGCATTGTATTCTTCACTTGACATAATTAGGAAGATTAAATCCAGACGTTTGCGATGGGCAGGGCATGTAGCACGTATGGGCGGATCCAGGAATGCATATAGATTGTTAGTCGGGAGACCGGAGGGAAAAAGACCTTTGGGGAGGCCGAGACGCAGATGGGAGGATAATATTAAAATGGATTTGAGGGAGGTGGGATATGATGATAGGGACTGGATTAATCTTGCTCAGGATAGGGACCGATGGCGGGCTTATGTGAGGGCGGTAATGAACCTTCGGGTTCCTTAAAAGCCATTTGTAAGTAAGTAAATACACATTTAGATTTTAATCTCTCCAAATGTAATGTTTAATAATGAACTGTTAATTTATTTGAATAAATAGTTACTTCAACATCAACTATTTAACATGATTGTCAAAACATAAATCTCCAGAATAAATGATCATAGTAAGGTTATGTATAGCCTAGTATTAACTTTACATTACTGTAGTAATTTATTCCCTGTACAAAGCACAACCCTGACTGAGGACTTCTCGTACTTTCACTCAAACCAGAGTGCTAGCAAAATGCACTCTGCTAGACAACAGTTCGTAATCTTGCCCGTACCCTTGAATGTCTGCTGAACATTGAACTGCTTTGACTCGCAGTGCTCTCCGTACCAAGCGAAGCTAGTTATGTTCGCCTTACACCTGACTTGTAGCATATCCAAAGTGAGAAACGCAGGGCTCTAAATCTTTCTAAGTTCTCCCACTTATTTCTGCCTGATGTAAATATTTAATGCTATTGTGCATCTCAGTGGCAATTCTTCAACAAGCCTATGCATCAGTGGCGGCTGATTGACTGAGGCAAGTGAGGCCGGGCCTCAGTCACTTGACTTAACTGAAATCAAATTTTGTGTTTTTATATAATGTATTAGTTATTTGAATGAAGCATAGGCCTATATCGCTGTAGAAGTATTTGAAAACTTTGTGATGTATATAGACCTGCTTTGACAGTAAAATTTGTTCCTGAGGCCAGGATCGCTCGTGCCGGGTCTGGCTTGTGATGTATATGGACCTGTTTTGCAGTAAAATTTGTTCCTGAACGCCAGGATCGCTCGTGCCGCGTCTGGCTTGTGATGTATATGGACCTGTTTTGCAGTAAAATTTGCTCCTGAGGCCAGGATCGCTCGTGCCGGGTCTGGCTTGTGATGTATATAGACCTGTTTTGCAGTAAAATTTGTTCCTGAGGCCAGTATCGCTCGTTCCGGGTCTCGCTTTTGATGTATATGGACCTGTTTTGCAGTAAAATTTGTTCCTGAACGCCAGGATCGCTCGTGCCGGGTCTCGCTTGTGATGTATATAGACCTGTTTTGCAGTAAAATGTGTTCCTGAGGCCAGGATCGCTCGTGCCGGGTCTGGATTGTGATGTATATAGACCTGTTTTGTAGTAAAATTTGTTCCTGAGGCCAGGATCGCTCGTGCCGGGTCTGGATTGTGATGTATATACAACTGTTTTGCAGTAAAATTTGTTCCTGAGGCTAGGATCGCTCGTGCCGGGTTTGGCTTGTAATGTATATACACCTGTTTTGCAGTAAAATTTGTTCCTGAGGCCAGAATCGTTCGTGCCGGGTTTGGCTTATGCGTTTCGTGTCTTTTCGTGGGTTTTGAGTTTGCGCTTAAAACGTTGTAGCTTAGGCACAATTCGTCTGGCCTGGTCAGGTTTCACTCGTCCCATCCATGGGCCGGCCTCAAGGGTAGAGTGGGGTGGGAATAGCAGTGGTGACTTGTCTTCCTAACTAGGCCATAAATAACAAAATTCCAGCTCTTTGGCAGGCAGAAACCCACTCGATTCTCTCCCCTTATGTCTTAGTTTATGACATATAAGCGAGGGTGTTCTACTATTGTACTTCGTAGTACAGTAGTGAATCTGGGACAATGTTGTTATGTATTTCTGGAAAATATAAACAGAAAAAAATGCGAAAAATAATGCTGGTGCAGTTAATTCAGTGTTAGAGTGTCCTTTTTCGAGAAGAAATAATATTGAAAGAAAGGAAGTTTTAAATAAAAAGAGAGTCGACCGAGAAACCTACGACATCGCTGATAATTTTTCTGACAAAATCTTAAAACGCGAGTTTCTATTGCATCCTGGTATGGGCAACATAAATGGTTATGTGGTAATGTGGTGTAAAATAAACTTCTCTGTTGGCCTTGTTTGTTGCTGTCAAGGGAAGAAAATAAAAGAAAGAAAGGGGAATTTCAACACATAATATGGGATGCTTCATCACACTGAAACTCATAGCATAACAGCTTATTTGTATATATGTATTTATTTATTTACACTGCAAGTGGGCAAGCACCCGGTGGCAGTGGTATACACAATATAAACAATACACAATACAATTTACAATACAGAATACAATTTTACAATATATATACAATTTTATACACAATACAATAGGAATACACAATACAATTTCATTCACACAATTTCACACAATAATAATAAATCATAAATAAAATACCTAATTTTACAACACAACCTATATAATTATGTATAAGCCCTACATAAGTTTCAATAGTCTTTCACTTTACTCTCATCTCATTCCCTGTAGTGGCACTATGACGCATTTCACTGACACTATAGAACACATTTCACTGACACTGTAGAACACATTTCATTGACGCTATAAATTATCACTGATTGGAACTGTTCACTGCACTGTAAAACCATAACTTCACTGACTCACCTCGATTCACTGGTACAGCAGTTCAAATAAGTCAAATAATTACATCCTTATGCATACTTATAAACATTTAAACTGAACATTTCTAGTCCAAGGCCCTCTTACACGATATTTTAAAATAATTTACAATTCAAACCAAGGAAGTAACTCGTCAGGCTAGATAAATACATGTCACCTTAAAAAATTAAATGTTGAATGTCACCTTAATTTTAATTCGGTGAGTGAAATTATTATTTTTCGTTAATAGTAAGGTAATAATAATAGAGTAATAATAATAATACCTACTTACTTACTTAGAAATGGCTTTTAAGGAACCCGAAGGTTCATTGCCGCCCTCACATAAGCCCGCCAGCGGTCCCTATCCTGTGCAAGATTAATCCAGTCTCTATCATCATATCCCACCTCCCTCAAATCCATTTTAATATTATCCTCCCATCTACGTCTCGGCCTCCCTAAAGGTATTTTTTCCTCCGGTCTCCCAACTAACACTCTATATGCATTTCTGGATTCGCCCATACGTGCTACATGCCCTGCCCATCTCAAACGTCTGGATTTAATGTTCCTAATTATGTCAGGTGAAGAATACAATGCGTGCAGTTCTGTGTTGTGTAACTTTCTCCATTCTCCTGTAACTTCATCCCTCTTAGCCCCATATATTTTCCTAAGCACTTTATTCTCAAACACCCTGAACCTATGTTCCTCTCTCAGAGTGAGAGTCCAAGTTTCACAACCATACAGAACAACCGGTAATATAACTGTTTTATAAATTCTAACTTTCAGATTTTTGGACAGCAGACTGGATGATAAGAGCTTCTCAACCGAATAATAACAGGCATTTCCCATATTTATTCTGCGTTTAATTTCCTCTCGAGTGTCATTTATATTTGTTACTGTTGCTCCAAGATATTTGAATTTTTCCACCTCTTCGAAGGATAAATTTCCAATTTTTATATTTCCATTTCGAACAATATTCATATATCCGTACATAATCATATAATAATAATAATAATAATAATAATAATAATAATAATAATAATAATAATAATAGTAATAATAGTAATAATAATAATACAGTATAATGATATTAATATAATAACAATAATAATTAATATCATAAATAAACATCATATCGGAGGCACTTAAACTAGTCGCATCTGTATATATATATATATATATATATATATATATATATATATATTATTATAATGTACCGAAGTACATATGAGACGATTCTTCCGACGCCGGGGTAGAATCCGGTGTGACTTAGTGGTTAAAGCGTCAGCACGTAGAGCTGAAAACCCGGGTTCAAATCCCGGCGCCGGAGAGAATTTTTCTCCGTTCCATTACTCTTTCATCGTAGTTTCATCTGGCCTCACCGAGGATTTCGATCACCGGCCGCTACTGCTATGCATAGTGATGTATCTGAATTTAATCTTCCGGAAATGGAAAATAATCCATATTGGTAGTACCTCCTCAATTCCTGTCAATTTATGAAAGTGATACATATTCTGGTGAAACAGTAAACCTTGTAACACACAATACTTTGAATTTTATAACCATGGTATGTTACCCTATATTGATATAATATATCACTATAAATGCAACAAAGCATTTCTCTTTGCTTTTCTTTCCAGGTCAAGCAGTAAATCAGTAATCTGTAGTTTGACGTGTGATGGAAAATAACAGAGTAGGAACTGAATTCGTAGCTACCTTCGCGTGTTGCGGTGTTATGGATTGTGTAGAAAATTCAGTTTATTGTCGGCCCTGTGTGAAACACAGCTGAGTCAATAATTCGACACAGGCGTAGCGAGCTGAAGAGGATATTCAATTTATAACTGCTTTTGTATGCACCTTTTTTATACCATTGTACAGCACAGGATTTATCTCGCTCGGTTTTTCCATCGTTAAGAACTAAAGAGGGTTAAAGGCTAAACAATTATATGTAGTTCAATGTTAAGGGATTCTAGTTTTGGCAAATGTAACATTAAGTAGAGAACGTGGCTAAATTTCACAAGGGTTCATTTAATATTATTCATATTGTATTTTTAACCTCACGAGAGGAATTTCTTTTCCTCTTCATACGCCCGACTATCTCCACCATATTCTTGGTACACTCGCTCCAAAAATTATCAACACACTCCTTTTTGTTGCAGTACTGGGTTCAATACACCACAATTGAAAATGCAGTTAATAATAATAATAATAATAATAATAATAATAATAATAATACTTACTTACTGGCTTTTAAAGAACCCGGAGGTTCATTACCGCCCTCACATAAGCCCGCTATTGGTCCCTATCCTGAGCAAGATTAATCCATTCTCTATCATCATATCTCACCTCCCTCAAATCCATTTTAATATTACCTTCCAATCTACGTCACAGCCTCCCTAAAGGTATTTTTCCCTCCGCCCTCCCAACTAACACTCTATATGCATTTCTGGATTCGCCCATGCGTGCTACATGCCCTGCCCATCTCAAACGTCTGGATTTAATGTTCCTAATTATGTCAGGTGAAGAATACAATGCGTGCAGTTCTGCATTGTGTAACTTTCTCCATTCTCCTGTAACTTCATCCCGCTTAGCCCCAAATATTTTCCTAAGCACCTTATTCTCAAACACCCTGAACCTATGTTCCTCTCTCAGAGTGAGAGTCCAAGCTTCACAACCATACAGAAGAACCGGTAATATAACTGTTTTATAATTTCTAACTTTCAGATTTTTGGACAGCAGATTGGATGATAAGAGCTTCTCAACCGAATAATAACACGCATTTCCCATATTTATTCTGCGTTTAATTTCCTTCCGAGTGTCATTTATATTTGTTACTGTTGCTCCAAGATATTTGAATTTTTCCACCTCTTCGAAGGATAAATCTCCAATTTTTATATTTCCATTTCGTACAATATTCTGGTCACGAGACATAATCATATACTTTGTCTTTTCGGGATTTACTTCCAAACCGATAGCTTTACTTGCTTCAAGTAAAATTTCCGTGTTTTCCAAAATCGTTTGTGGATTTTCTCCTAACATATTTACGTCATCCGCATAGACAAGAAGCTGATGTAACCCGTTCAATTCCAAACCCTGCCTGTTATCCTGAACTTTCCTAATGGCATATTCTAGAGCGAAGTTAAAAAGTGAAGGTGATAGTGCATCTCCCTGCTTTAGCCCACAGTGAATTGGAAAATTATCAGATAGAAACTGATGATAATAATAATAATAATAATAATACTAATAATAATAATAATAATAATAATTTATTTTATCTGGCAGAGTTAAGGCCGTAAGGCCTTCTCTTCCACTCAACCAGCAAAAAGTATATATATACATATGCATGAACTTACAAAGAATTCAACAATTTGATCTAGATGAGAGTTACATGTATACAAGAGTTATTTACGAATTAAACAACAAAATACTATGAACTATTAATTAAACACTGAAATAAACAGTGTAGCAGAATTAAGCTAAAATACATAGAATGTTAATATATTTCAAATAATGTTAGATAATACAAAGAGATTATTATGAGACAATTTTGAAAATACAGCACTATCAGGATGATGTCTAAAGAAAGAAGTAACAATGTAGTCGGTGATAGCTTAATCAGTAGGATTGGAGTGAAATGCTAATATGGTTATCTTTTAAGCTGTTTTTAAAGGTGTTTAAGGTGTTTATTGTCTTGCAGCCCCTAATACTTTGTGACAAGGAATTCCATTGACGCGAGGTGGATACTGTAAAAGATGATGAATAACGAGATGTTCTATGAAGAGCTATACTTAGCGTGCCACAGATAAGTGATCTGGTATTTACGTCGTGGTTAGAGTATAGATAAGAGAAACGAGACGAAAGGTAATTTGGTGTTGACGTGTGCAGAATTCGAAAGAGTAGAGACAAAGAGTGTAAAGTTTACGTTCTTTAAGTCGGAGCCACGAAAGACTTGCGAAGGACGGTGATATGTGATCATATCGTCGGATGTTGCACACGTATCTGACGCACATATTCTGAGCTCGCTGTAACTTGACTGACAGTTCAGAACTTAGGCCACTTAACAAAACGTCACAATAATCGAAGTGCGGCATTACTAGGGTTTGTACTAGGGTAAGTATGCAGTATATGTGAGCAAAGACAAGGTAGTTAAACGATTTGAATTTCGAAATTATTCAATGGCGCGATAAACAATCTTTCTAGAAATTAAAATACAGTATTATATTCAACAGTAATCTCACTAGACGTTTTGATTTATCTAGAAAAAATCAAAACTCGAGTTGGATTTAATTGACTATTACACGATTGGAAGAAAGTATATAAAGATTAGAAGTAACAAAGTACTGTAATACAATAAAATATTAATTGACTTACGAAAATACAACTGCCTTCAAATATATTATTGTACCATCTATAAATTACAAATATGCAGCTAGATGGCAGTAGTGTGATATGTTTAACTGTTTTCTTGTTATCAGTTGTGCTAACTATGGAATCTTCATTGAACTCTGTGGACGGTTACTAGTGAAGAAGGCTTTGTTGATTCAGTTTCATTTTTATTAAAACATTTGGATTTCACTTGAATCATCCGGATCCCAATAATCAACGTCTCTTGACTTAAGCATTTTAAAATATAATTATAAATAACCTGATTAATACATTAATTAAAAAACAATTGTTATGAAGGAGTGTCATTTTCTTTAGGTACAATGGACATGGAATTAGAAGGTGAAGATGTGGATGTGGGAGTAGGATTTCGCATTTTAATTAGTATAATGGTTTCATGCTCATCGATTTACGGGAAAATATTTGGCGACACTGACTAAACAAAAGAACGAACATGCGATAAATTGATAGTGATAAATCGAGCTGCAGAAATTATCGCGGTATGACTGTGATTGGTTGGTATTCATAATTTCATTACACTTCATTGGTTGAAAATGGAATGACGTCATACAAACGAAATAGTTCCTAAATTTCGTTCACAAAATGTTAACAATTCCATATTTATGAATCCTTAACCTATGCACACATTGTGAAGATGAAATAGTTGAATAACGATGCCGCAATAAAGAAATTGGGTGTTATTCAGTAATACAAATAGATAAAAGCGAAATACAGGTTTAACAATGTTAATCACATGTACTACGCTTTTCTCTTTTTATTATAACAGAAATGCAGTGTCATTATATGCTCAAATCATAATTTAATTTACACATGTTATGGTATAATTACAAGTAACTTGATTAATACATTAATTAAATGAACAATTGCTATGAAGGAGTGTAATTTTCTTTAGATACAATGGACATGGAATTAGAAGATAAAGATGTAGATGTGGAAGTAGGATTTCGCATTTTATTTAGTACAATGGTTTGATTCTCATTGATTTAGGGGAAACAATTGGCGACACTGACTAAACAAAAGAACGACCATGCGATAAATTGATAGTGATAAATCGAGTTGCAGAAATTATCGCGGTGTATGACTGTGATTGGTTGGTATACAAAATTTCATTACACTTCATTGGCCTAAAATTGAATGACGTCATATAAAGGAAATAGTCATTTTAGTCTACAGTTGAAATTGATTCAGTTAATATAGATCAGAATAACAAAAGTAGACAACAAACAAACATTCAAAGTATAAAGAAAACCAACAACAACAACGTACACAACACATCCAACCACCCCACACAACATAAACAAGCTGCATTCCGAACAATGGTATACCGACTACTCAACATACCAATGAACCAACAGGATTACAACGAAGAACTAAACACAATCAAATACATAGCACAAGAAAACGGATACAACCCTAACATAATAGACAACATAATACGTAAGACAAAACATGATCACAAGAAACAGAAGAATACAACACAAACACAAGAACACAAAAAATACATCACACTAATATACGAAAAAAATAACACATACAAGATTGCAACCTCATTCAAGAAATTAAATTACAACATCGCATACAGAACAAATAACACTCTACAAAAACATTTCAACACACTAACAACACAAACAAACAAATACAACCACACAGGCGTATACAAACTCAAATGTAACACCTGCAACAACTTCTACTTAGGACATACAGGCAGATCGTTATAAACACGTTACAAAGAACACATCACAGCCATAACAAAATTACAAAACACCTCCACATATGCAGTACACATCACAAATGCTAACCACACCTACAGAGACATCAACACAGACATGGAAATACTACACATTCAACCAAAAAGTCAGAAATTAAACACAGGAGAACAATATGAAATATACAGACACACGAAAACACACCCCAACGATATTCTCAACACAAAACTCAATTTCAAAACACATACACTCTTTGACTCTACACTATACGACAGGAACACACCCTCACAGGAAATAGAACAAATGGCGCCAAGACAAAAAACGACCAATTCTGAAGATGACCCATAAATAGGTCGAAACATGTAAACGAGGTGCGTTGAAGTTTAACACAGGGAAGTCTTACCATACATATTCCGAAGTGATATAGTGTTATAAGTTATGTAATCAAGATATATTAATATAGAAGTTTGGAATATACTTACTTACTTACTTACTGGCTTTTAAGGAACCCGGAGGTTCGTTGCCGCCCTCACATAAGACCGCCATTGGTCCCTATCCTGAGCAAGATTAATCCATTCTCTATCATCATATCCCACCTCCCTCAAATCCATTTTAATATTATCTTCCCATCTACGTCTAGGCCAACCTAAAGGTCTTTTTCCCTCCAGCCTCCCAACTAACACTCTGTATGCATTTCTGGATTCGCCCATATGTGCTACATGCCCAGCTCATCTCAAACGTCTGGATTTAATGTTCCTAATTATATCAGGTGAAGAATACAATGCGTGCAGTTCTGTGTTGTGTATTTCTGTGGTCGTGCCAGAGAATCAGTCCCATTCCGAGGCTTATTTAAAGGATTCGTAACAAGCTGTTTTTACGGTGATGGGTTGTTGGCCCTTCGCCCAACCCCCAAGCTGGAGGACCACCCCTCATCGGCTGTCCGCGACTGCTTATTTAATGTATTCACAGCTACCCTCCATATCTGGAGGCTGTCTCCTCGATAATGCTATAAGTAAAAGTAAACGTTGCAAGTTAGGCCGAATTTGTGACTGTCAGAAAGAAAATCAACACCCCAGACCTTCAAAAAAAAGGAACTTAAACATTAATTGTGCACCTGCTCTGCAAGAAGTCATTAGTTTCCCTGTAGCTGCACAGTGCAAGGCAGACCCCCTGTAATTGGATTGATATCTGCGCTATGAGAGGCGGGCGATGGTACATTTGTCAGGACGACAGCAGCAATTCAATAAGCTGAAACTGATCCCCCCCATTGTACCCTGCGCCCCCCTCCGATATGGAAGAATGTTCCATCAACTACGAGTGGTATTGATTGACTCATTTCAACCTATTTTTCTGTTGTCGGTGATGAGGCTGCATTGTACCGTCCGATTGACAGTGCTGATGTTGACGCTTGAAGCTTTCAGTTGTTTTGAGTCAGGTTCAATACAACAGTTTTGTTTATATGCGCGCGCCTTTCAGCTTGTCGCATGAACTGTTTATTCAACTGCTTTCTACGTAATAATTTCTGTTTTGAAACACCCATCGGCAGTGAACTTGCCACCATTTTTGTCATGATTAGACACGTTCACTGGTTCAAATCGGACAGGGGGCATTCAATTGTATTGATGAGGATGATCATTATTAGGGACAGGATATGTAATATCAAGGTGTGAAATATGTACATATTTATGTAAGAAAAATAAGTTGAATATGTACCAAAATATGTAAAATCATTAAACTATTTAATATCAATATCTGGCAGGTATAGGATAGGTAAGACTCTCCAGTTGTGATTTCATAGAGCACCCGACTTTTTTACCGCACACTTGACACATTACTATTTTTCCATCTGTAGTGAATGCTTCGTCCATCGCAATCCATGATTTTATTTTTGTCGTTAGGGTTGAAGATACAGGGGCCATTTTAGCTATTTAAAAGCAGTAGATAAACTCACTTGCACTTTATACTGTAAGTACTAAAACTAGAGAACTGAGTGAAATGAATGACACAACAGTACTGCAAGCACAATTTCGCTTTACTGGATTAGGAGAAAAGAAGAGGAAATGTGGCACACATGCATTTTAGTTGCTCCCTGTAAGAAACAAAGTACAGTACCTACTAAAACCTCAAACTATAAACATTTACAAACTGACAGGATTCGTAAACATTGAAAAGTGACATTCCTGTCTCATTCAGAAGGGTAGGATTATTCCAGCCGAGAACCATACTTTCTAATTGCTCGGAAAATCCCATTTCCGTATAAGTCTACTAAATTTAAAGTAAAGAGGTCAAACAATAACCTGGAAAGCTATTTATTTTAATCTTTCAACATCTTTCCACTCTGTTCCTTTACTCCAGCTTCTTTTCAAATGTCGGCTACTTTATTGCGGCTCATGCCAGACTTGACACGGGTTTTCCCTGGAAGGATTAGGAAGAGGTTGGATAAGGTTGCAAATTGCATGTGAACGGCTCATTAAGACGTATGCAGAACAATTATAGTTCGAGACCAATCATGTCGTCCTCGTCCCACTCCACCGCATGAAAGCAACGCTACTTTCTGAGTGATCTTTACAATACAAGGTAGTTGTATGAGAAAGGTCGCCTTTTGTTCACTCATATTTACAGTGGGCGGTATGGGGTGAGTGCCTCTACTACTTCCTGGAACTAAGGACGTTATGTTTCGTCCCGAAATATATCCTTTCTTGGGTAGGTAAAAAGGCTTTTTAAATCTGTGTATTTCAAATTGTAAACTTCCCCAGCAGAAGTTTTTTTTTTCTTTTTTGTTTTAGAGAAGTAAAAATGAATAAAACCCCTAAATATGTAGATTTATGTAATACCAAGCTATAATATGTAATGTGGAGTAAATATGTAAAAATATGTAGTATCAAATTTTAATATATTAATGGTAATTACAAGATTCGCAAAGGTTTGTTATTTATATACGGTTAGGTTGAAAGAAACATAATATGTAATTATATAACAATCCGGTCCCTAATCGTTATCATTGCAGTAGCTACTTTCTTGGAAAGAAAATTATACTCCGATACTCGTGCGTTAGATATACTAGATACAAAAGAGCTGTCGTTAGTAGGCTGGTCTCCCATCAGGCAGTCTGTGTTCAGAATCTTTGAAAAAGTAATGTGTAAAATATTATTTCATCATCTAGAAATATACAACATTTTAGTCTCAGAACAGTTTGGATTTAGGAAAAATAAAGGCACGGAAAATGAAACATGATTTCACTCACAACTCATAGATAGGAAACAGAAAGACGAAATCAATATAGCTATGAAATCTACCTTGACGTGGGAACTATTAATAATGGAATTCCTCAAGGATCAATATTAGGTCCCCTACTTTTTTTTAGTGTTCATAAATGTTCTTGCCCCATTAATAAAATATGTAGATCGTATTATTTGCAGATGACACAAGTATAGTAATTACAGTCAATAACTCCAACACATTCTAATCTTCAACAGAGGAAATTCTCTTCAAAATATGTGACTGATTCTCAGTCAATAAATTGTAGGAAAACTAACATAATTCAATTGAAATCCTGTCCAAATTCAACCTCGAAATTTCCAAGCGCAATAATTAACATTAAGTCCCTATTAGAATAAACAAAAACCAAATTTCTTGGCTTAAAAATCGATAATGTGTTAAATTGGAAAAATCATATTAAAGATTACCCCCAAACTAAATTGTGCATATTTTGCTATTAGATCTATGCAAAAGATACTAAGTATCAATACCTTAAAAACAATATACCTCCACTCGGTAATGAGTTTTGGAATAATTTTCTGATGAAATTACACAGATAGTAACAGCATATTCCTACTACAAAAAAGAGTAATTATTAGAAGAATAGTAGGTGCGAATTCTATGGAATTGTTTTAAAAAAAACTACATATAATATCCATATCCTGTCAGTATATTTTTTTCATTAATAATCTTCCTCGTATGTAATCGTGAAAACTTTGTAAATAATTCAACAGTTCATAGTATAAATGCGCGTAAAAATGACTTTCATACTCCATCGTCAAGTCTATCGTGCTATCAAAAATTAGTGCATTATATGGCAGTAAAAAATTTAATAGCCTCCCTACCGATATAAAAAATGAAACTCAAAACATAAGATTATTTAGGGCCAAATTAAAGAAGTACCTAATTTCTCCCGCCTTCTATTCTGTAGGTGAATTCATGACATTCAATAACACTTCATGAAATTGATACTAAAACTTTGTGTTGTACTAGTAGACTATATTGTAAAACTTTTCTGTATATATTTCAACTAGACTGTGACTATAAATTAAGACTTTATAGTAGCATTAAATTTTTTTACTTCTTCCATATTCAAGCTGTGAAGCAATTTATGAATACCATGGAATGTTAATAAATATAATACAATACAATACAATCTCCGGCCTGATTTCAATGACATTTCTGATAGACACAAGTGACGTAAAGGATTTTTCTTGGGATACTGCCTTTTTTCTCATTCATTCAAGGACGAATCTGGATCTCCACCTCGTTTAATATGTTGTCTGCAATAGTTACTCATTAAATAGGCTGGAGTGTGTTGAGAATTTCGTTGGGATGTGTTTTTTGTGTGTATATTTCATATTGTTCTACTGTGTTAGTTCTGGCGTTTTTGGTTGGATGTGTAATATTTCCATGTCTGTGGTGATGTCTCTGTGGGTGTGATTAGCATTTGGTATGTGTTCTGCATATGTGGAGGTGTTTTGTAATTTTGTTATGGCTGTGATGTGTTCTTTGTAACCTGTTTGAAACGATTTGCCTGTTTGCCCAATGTAGAAGTTGTTGCAGGTGTTACAGTTGAGTTTGTATACGCCTGTGTGGTTGTATTTGTTTGTTTGTGTTGTTTGTGTGTTGAGATGCTTTTGTAGAGTGTTATTTGTTCTGTATGGGATGTTGTAATTTAATTTCTTGAATGTAGGTAGTAATTATGTGCGTTTTTTTTTCGTATGTTAGTGTGATGTATTTTTGTGTTCTTGTGTTTGTGATGTATATAATTTAAAAATTGCTTGTGACAACAATGTTTAACGGAAAACTGTGTAACGTCTTCAGAGATTTCAACCCACAGAAATTTAAACTACATTCTAGTGAATACTAGGATTAGATATTTGCTTAGGTTAGAATATAGCATACATTTCATGAAACTTATTAATAGAAATATAAGATTGTATTTTAGGATTTAATTTCAACTCATTCCATTTCATTCATTCATGTGTATAACTTAAAAAACTTTGTACAGATTTGCTGAATATATAGATTTGTTAAATTGTATTAATTTCATAATTGACACGTAAGACTAATTCAATAGGAGACTTCATTAACCTATATCATATTATTATTATTATTATTATTATTATTATTATTATTATTATTATTATTATTATTATTATTATTAGCCTACAATTATGTATTTATAACCCTAACATACCTATCTCAGGTAAAATAGGGTTCTTTGTAAAATTGGAGTATAATAAATAAATAAATAGGCTGGAGCTGAAGTCCTAGGGATAGTAAAGATTTTCGTGGCTCACAAGACACGAATGCTACACTCCAGACTTGGAAAAATCATGCGTACGTCCAGTATATTCGGTCAATTGCGTCCCCACAAGTAAGAATCAGGTTAGTTGCGTCCATTCACTGATTCAATTACAGATCAGATGCGTCCATTATCGTTCGTAAAGCACTCCATTAGCGTTACCTAGGAGACACCACGAGGAGTTTAATTGCATGGACTATCAAAAATTGTTTTTTATTCATGTAGTCAGTATAAATTATTGCCATCTAGCTGGATTTCGATGGCTTCCTCTACAATCAAGTCCCAGTAACCTGATGTCTTGTCCAAGATGGCGATGGCGCCGAAATCTATCTTGTGACCAGTTTCTAGGCTGTGTTGGGCTACTGTAGACTTATCGGGGTAATAAAGTCTTATGCTGGGTTGATATTCCTTGCAGCGTGCCATAATGGTGCGTTCCGTCTGCCCGATGTAGCATTTCCCACACTCACAAAGTATTTTGTAGACACCAGGTGTCCTAAAACCAAGGTCGTCCTTAACTGTCCTCAGCAAGTTCTGAATCTTTCTCAAATTTATTCCTTGTTTCATATGAAAGAATTTCTACCATTTAATCTAAAAAAGAATCTTATTCAGACGCTTGTAATGCCCCATTTTGATTATTGCGATTCCTTACTAACTAATGTAAGTTCACTCTTAGCTGAGAGACTACAACGTGTTCATAATGTGTGCATACGATTCATCTGCAATACTCGTAAATTTGACCATATAACACCTTCCCTCCAGTTACTTTCATGGGTGCGTCTGAAGGAACGAAGAACAATACATTCACTGTCTCTTCTGTTTAGAATCATGCATACTTCTACTCCGAATTATCTGTTATGGATCTTTCAATTTCTTACAACTCTTGAAACCGGCATCAAGCACTTCTTTCTATCCCTCATCATAGAACGTCTTTATACTCATCCTCCTATAGGTACTGTGGAAATACCTCGTCTCTGGAATTCGTTATCTAATGGCGTCAGGGACTGCCGGACTTTATGACAGTTGAAAATTAAATTGGAAAAATTTGTCTTATTTAATGCTTTTTAGGTATTACTAGAAGTATTGATTTGTGTTTTTTTACTATAGATTAAAATCGCAAGTTTCTTGTTTATGTTAGCTAATTAGGATACAATTAATTATACTTAATCACTCATTTAAAGTTTGTGTGACTGCAACCTGTGTATATTTTTGTGTGACCTTAATTTGTTTATATTCTGATTTTTTTCCTTTTTATTTTTGTTATTGTATTTGTATTTCTGGTGGCGTGGAAGAGAAGGCCTGATGGCCTTAATTACACCAGAATAAATAATAAATAAATAAATCTTTGTGGGCTGCTTATGCATGGTCTTAATCCCGTGTTTTCTTAGCATTCTGCTAATCTTGCCCGAGATGGGGCCGTAGAACGGGATGCATGCCATGCCCTTCGTCTCGTCTTATTCCTCGGCGGGTGGTTTGTCCGAGAAGGCCCTTCTGAGGGCCAACTGATTTCCCTGTTGTCGAAATTGTTCTGTTGGAACGTCTTGCGTAGGTGACGGATCCCAGAAGAGAGACTCTCCCCCTCGTCGGATGGTGGTGGCTGCGTCCATTCAGATGTAAGTCCTGATTGGCCCGCAGCAGGAAGCCCTACTGACGTATATATATCGGCTAGACATGGTATACTCTTGCCATCATATAGCCAAATGGCTTGTCTCAAAATTGAGACGATTCAACAAGGCTCATGACAACAATCACCTCCTACATAATAGCCAAATTGGCTAGTCTCTTATACATGAGACAACTCATCTCGCCTAAGGTATTCCGTGGTTTTCCTCAGGCGTAAGACAAATGTCGGGATGAGCCCTATAAGAAATGGGCCACGGACCTATATGCCCTTCCCCATACATATTCCACCCTTATTATAAACGACGTATGCCCTAGTTCAGAACCTCTAAATTGTCTATTAAATATACGAGGTCACTTAATAAGTCGCAAATTGAAAGGACAGGGACCTCTCAAATTGCAGATTAGATTTCACGGCGCTTCTTCCGACGGCCTTCACATGCCTCGTCATCGAACAACAGATGACGGCGTCTTGCCATTCTAACGGCAAACACCAGCCAACTCCTCCTCGCCCCGTTCCGTGATCAATTGATCAATGTCAGCCCTCCTCGCGTATGTGGTACCTAAGAGGTTACGTCCAATTTCGGCTTCCCCTTCAAAATTTTCTAGAGCTCCTTCAGGGGAGCAGCGTAACCCGGAGTGAGACTAGTGGCCAACAGGCTTGGAGCTCACATATTTAGTTTTGTACAGCCCCAACCCACTTGCAAGGACGCGTTTTGCGTACCTTTAAATTTTCCTCCCAATTCTCCTTCGATTTTTCGTATACTCTTGAGACAGGAGGACAGGGAGGCTGGCGTTACTCCTA
The DNA here is from genome assembly GCF_040183065.1 of Periplaneta americana. NCBI lineage: Eukaryota > Metazoa > Arthropoda > Insecta > Blattodea > Blattidae > Periplaneta > Periplaneta americana. Next base: position 4,414,318 of record NC_091129.1, on the reverse strand, counting down.
GGTTTTGGTAGTGACGTCTCAACTCCATGAGACTCCTTGGATAGTGCAACCGCTTTCAGCGTATTCCGAATCTCACCGGACCGGTGGACAACAATGACGTCACGCTGCAGCGAATTAGGAACAAAACTGCTGGAAGGATTGATGGCTATCATGGCGATTGTGTAAGTTGTCTGTGCTACGCCAGCAAGATTTTGCGAAATTTCCGTACTGCCATCTCGTTCAAAGAAAACAGAGCATAAACAATTTATTTCTTGAACCGGTAGTAATAACTGGTCCGTTGACATGTTCGCTCATAAGCCATTAACATATTGTTTTTACGTTGTGCTCATTACAAACAATACAGCAGAACACACCGCCATGACACAACAGTGCACGATGTCATTCGTCTGATAATTCCCGTCCTATACAAGAACCAATCAGATTCACTGATGGCGGCTGTTGGAGACTGCCACCACCTCTGCAAACTGATGGCACTGGTGCGACACCGGTGGAACATCACTGACGTCATCGGTGAAATTCGGAACACCGTGATGCCATCGGATTGCTCACCGGTGAGATTCGGAATACGCTCTTTGACATGACCTTGTCTTAACTTCGGCTAAACAAATCACTCCCTAACACAATCCCCACTTGTTGATCGATGGAACTGTCATAGAGCCAATTGGCTAGTATATCCATGGATTCATAGAATCATTGTACCTAAGAGCCAAGTGGCTAGTCTCTGAAATTGAGACAACTCCTCCCGCCTAAGGTTTTTTCCGTGGTTTTCCTAAGGCGCTAAGACAAATGTCGGGATGAGCCCTAAAAGAAATGGGCTACGGACCTGCACTCATATCCCCATGACCCCGGCAATTGCTCTAAATTTAATTACTATCTTACATCTATGTCTTCCCGCTTATCTCATCCTAATTGAGTCACCATGGAGCAAATTGGCTGGTCTCTACTTGGAGACGATTCAACGAGGCTAAAGTCATAAATCAAATTGGCTAGTCTCTTATATTAAGACAACTCCTCCTGCCTAAGGTATTCCGTTGTTTTCCTAAGGCGTTAAGACAAATGTCGGGATGAACCCTAAGAGAAATAGGCCACGGACCTATATGCCCTTCCCCATAATTCCCCCTGTTCTAACAAACGACGTAATGCCCTACTTCAGAATCTATAAATTACCTGTTACATGTGCGAGGTCACTCATTTAGTCGCAATGCGAAAGGACAGGGAACGTTTCAATTCGCAGATTCAGAATTCACGGCATTTCTTCTGACGGCCTTCACCTGCCTTGTCATCGAACAACAGATGACAGAGTCTTCTCGACTCCTCCTGCACTGCGAAATGACACAGTTCCTTTCAATGTGCAGATTACACCAGCCATCTCCTCCTCGTCCCGTCCCATGATCACGTGATCACATTTCCGTCCCCCTCGCGTATGTGGTACCTAAGAGGTTACGTCCATTTTCGGTTTTTCCCTTCAAAATTTTCTAGAGCTCCTTCAGTGGAGCAGCGTAACCCGGAGTGAGACTAGTGGTCAACAGGCTTGGAGCTCACATATTTAGTTTCCTACAGCCCCGAACCCCTTGCAAGGACACGTTTTGCGTATCTTTTAAATTTCTCCTCCAACTTCTCCTCTTTCAATTCAATTCAGAGCTAACCATCGAAAGCTTGGAAGCAAATATCCAACTCATTTGGCTGAGAATCCGAGAAGAGTTATTCTGCTGTTACCCTTAATTAAACATCCTCGAATTTGCGTGTTGAAAAGTAGGAGTTTATATTTCTTCAAGTACAAATTAAAATTGTGGTTGGTTACCACTCTTTATATCGCCAGTATTTATATAAAGGAAGATTGTTACAAGAAACATAAAAATGCGCATATCTTCTTGATACAATTACAAACTTTCCGAACAGCAATTAGATTGTTATCTGTCGGTGGACCAGTTCGTTTACGGACTTCGACCAGAAATATTATCCAACGGAAAGTACCTCTGCAGATTATATCGTAGCGGGGATCATTGTGTCTCGCGTTCTGAAATGTCGCCGCTGGAACTATGCAGTTGAGTTTCCAGATATATTGTGCAGGGTGAGATAAGGGATGACTTTTTTTTAGCAAACCATATCTCAGCTAGTTACACAAGTTAAATTAACTCTTGGCTACACAACATCAGTAACGGCCAGTTGATTTATTATCCTTGACAAACTAATGTTAGTCGTCTTTTTACTTATTTTTTATTTCGTATTATTCTGCATTGTTATTTATTTCAGATAATTATGCTTCCCTGACTATGGTCTGTTCATTTTGTGTTATCTGATAAGTGCCCAATTCTGATTGCTAGGTAAATGAAGCTAATACAGTAGCAGTAACAGATAATTTTTTGGGAATTTATTAAGCCCACATTAGTGTAGATTCGTTTCGACCTATATGCAGAAACACGTTGGTATTCGCTTGAAATATATGTCTTGAATAATGAAATTTATAGTAATAATAATAATAATATTATTATTATTAATTATTTATTTATTTATCTAAACGATAACAGCTCCCTGTATAAACAGGCTGCCACAAGGCAGTTGAAAGTATAAACAATATACATACATATGTTTATGTTGAAGGGAGTCGTACAACGA